>NW_026938096.1:20000-117588 GCF_032062105.1 Saccostrea cuccullata
CTCTGATTAATAAACAAGAGGCCACATCCCTCACTTGATTGAGTAACTTTACCAGATTTCCCCTTTTAAATTCCTGTTTTGGCCTTGCCCTGCCTCAGGGTCATGACTTGAACAACTTAGAAATTGCACTACTCAACGAGACTTCCACAAAAATTTCAAGCTTTTCTAGCTTAAAAAGAGGATTTTTAAAGAATTTTCCTGTATATTTCAATGAAAAATTTCAGACTTCCTAATGGGGTCCTGCCCTACCCCCTGGGGTCATCGATATCAATTGAACAAACTGGAATGTACACTACCCATGGCGGTGATGCTTCCACAAAAGTTTCAGCTTGTCTGGCCCAGTGATTCTTGAGAAGATTTTTTAAAATTCTTGTATATATTTCAATATAAAATGTGTATTTCCTTTTGTGGCCCTGACTTAACCCCAGGGGTCATGCTTTGAACATTATTTAGAATATACACTACCAAAGGATGCTTCCACAAAGTGTTTAGCTTTTCTTGCTCAGTGGTTCTTCAAAAGATTTTTTTTAATGACCCATGCCTTTTTTGTCTTTTCCTTATTAACTCCCCTTGTAATGGAACATGGTCCTTTATTTTATTAATTAAAACTCACCTCCACCCAAGGATGCTTTGTAACAAGCTCAATTAGAATTGATCCAGTGGTTTTTAAGATGTTTAAAATGTGAACAGTATACAAATAGACAGAAAAAAGGCAGATAATTAAGGTGATCAGAAAAGCTTACTTGAGTTTTTAGCTCATGTGAGCTAAAAAAAATGAATCAAGTTAAGAAATAGTCTCTATAACTGTTACATAATTTGCATAGAGCAATTACAGGGTACAAAATATGCAAGACTAGTCATATGAAATGCATTATATACTACAGAGCAAACATTTGAGTGTTAAAATTACCTCTTTATGAAAAAGTTTATCTCTTTCTTTCATTCCTTTCAAACAGTTATTCATCACATTATGATCTGTCAAGTCATTCCTGTCAATCCAACGTAGATGTCTCCAATGCGGTTCATAACACCTGCAAAAGCAATATACATCCTAAAACTGAAGTTTATAACATTTTTATTTTATCCAGTTGTTACTGTATCTCTTTGAAACAAAAATGCATGAAACAATGTAACAATATGTAGGACATACCATGAAATCTTTTTAATTTCTAGCAAGAAATCTGTGAGCCAATGCTCACTAGTAATACCTCCACTATGATGTAAAAATACACTATATGTTAATATATATATGTACACCATGTAAAGTTCGGTTACAGGCAGATTCACGTATAAATAGGAAGTTGACATCAGATTAACACAAAAATAAATCCCACCATACAGAATGCCTCAACAAAGTATGTTTTAAAATTTCAAGCATCTGCTACCGTACAAGTGGAAATTTTAGCGAGACACAAATTTAGAGATTTCTCCTTAAAAACTGGTATTTTATTTTTAGCTAGAAGTAATTTTAGCGATTTTAAAATGCCCACTAAAGAAGCTAGTATAAATAACACGCAATTAATTTTTAGCTATATTCAATTTTAGCGATCTTAAAAGCCTCGCTAATAATGCCAAAATTAAATCCTCGCTAAAATTTCCACTTATACGGTATGATGCTGTGAAACATGCGAAAAAAATTGTTATGGACAGACAGCTAGACAAACAGATGGGTAGTCCTAAAAGGGTAAAACAATATACCCCTCTACTTTGGAGCGGTGTTACAATAATGAAATTTTGATCATTTAATTGATTGCCCATAAAGTTAATGAAGATTGACAATTTTAAAGTAAATAAGCTGCTCATGTACATGTATGTACATCACGTACCTCTTATCACCCTCTTCTAATTCCAACATTTCCTTCAGCTTTGTTTTCATTGACATTTTTTTCAAACTATAAAATTTTTTAAATAATTATTAGAAATCTTTTTGTAGTGTTGTAGAACTTAATTAATATTACTAAGCATTTAAAGCAGACTTATCCTCTCTTTATATCTTTGTGAAATCAATACATGTAGGAAATATTATAAAAAGATAAACAAGAATCTTAAATTGTGAAGTCAGGGCATTTAGATAAACATGTATGCAAAACATTACTAAAATTACCAGAGATGCTATATTGTAGCCTAGTATATTTCCTGTTCCCTTGGTTATGGGAAGATCCATCCTTGGCCATTCACACAAAATATGAACCAATTTCATGGACTGTTCAGTCTACAAGTAAAACACATTTTGTTATAACATATAACATGTTTATAATAACATATTGTTATACTTTTTTTAAGTATAAAAAAGTAATTCATGTTTTTCAGGACTTAAACATGAAATTGTTAACCGTTGAAAACCACATTGCTGACCTATGCTTCACCTCTGTTAGCAATGTTTTTCGCAGGATAATAATTTCACACAATATATATTGTAAGCATATTATTTTTATAATGTTGATGGTTTAAAGATACTTAATATAGTATGATGGACCCCCATAAAATTTGCTTTCTTCAGAAATGCTCACATAAAAAATATATTATGATTTGCATGGTGACAGAGAAATGCGTCCGGTTTCCGTCCGTCTTGGGTCCCAATAACTCATTATCAAGTCTGGTTGATTGATGTCGTTTATGGAAAACACGAAGGGTCCCAATAACTCATTATCAAGTCTGGTTGATTGATGTCGTTTATGGAAAACATATAATGAACCAAGACTGGGTTATGTTGTTTAGTGCCTGGAGTGTGTTGAACTGTGACTGGGTTAGGTTGTTTAGTGAATGTAGTATGATAAACCAAGACTGGGTTAGGTTGTTTAGCGAATGTAGTATGTTGAACCTTGAATGGATTATGTTGTTAACTGAATGAAGTATGTTAAACCAAGACTGAGTTATGTTTTTTAGTGAATGTAGTATGTTGAACCGTGACTGGATTATGCTATTCAGTGACTGGGTTATGTTGTTAAGTGAATGAAGTATGTTGAACCAAGACTGGATTATGTTGTTTAGTGAATGGAGTATAATGAACCAAGACTGGGTTATGTTGTTTAGTGCCTGGAGTATGTTGAACTGTGACTGGGTTAGGTTGTTTAGTGAATTAGTATGTTAAACCAAGACTGGATTATGTTGTTTAGTGAATGTAGTATTTTGAACCAAGACTGGATTATGTTTTTAGTGAATGTAGTGTGTTGAACCAAGACTGGGTTATGTTGTTTAGTGCCTGGAGTATGTTGAACTGTGACTGGGTTAGGTTGTTTATTGAATGTAGTATGTTGAACTGTGACTGGGTTAGGTTGTTTAGTGAATGTAGTATGTTAAACCAAGACTGGATTATGTTGTTTAGTGAATGTAGTATTTTGAACCAAGACTGGATTATGTTTTTAGTGAATGTAGTGTGTTGAACCAAGACTGAGTTATGTTGTTTAGTGAATGGAGTATGTCGAACCAGGACTGGGTTATGTTGTTAAGTGAATGAAGTATGTCGAACCAAGACTGGATTATGTTATTTAGTGAATGGAGTATAATGAACCAAGACTGGGTTATGTTGTTTAGTGCCTGGAGTGTGTTGAACTGTGACTGGGTTAGGTTGTTTAGTGAATGTAGTATGTTGAACCAAGACTGGATTATGTTGTTTAGTGAATGGAGTATAATGAACCAAGACTGGGTTATGTTGTTTAGTGCCTGGAGTATGTCGAACCGGGACTAGGTTATGTTGTTAAGTGAATGAAGTATGTTGAACCAAGACTGGATTATGTTGTTTAGTGAATGGAGTATAATGAACCAAGACTGGGTTAGGTTGTTTAGTGAATGTAGTATGTTGAACCAAGACTGGATTATGTTGTTTAGTGAATGGAGTATAATGAACCAAGACTGGGTTATGTTGTTTAGTGCCTGGAGTATGTTGAACTGTGACTGGGTTAGGTTGTTTAGTGAATGTAGTATGTTAAACCAAGACTGGATTATGTTGTTTAGTGAATGGAGTATAATGAACCAAGACTGGGTTATGTTGTTTAGTGCCTGGAGTGTGTTGAACTGTGACTGGGTTAGGTTGTTTAGTGAATGTAGTATGTTGAACCAAGACTGGATTATGTTGTTTAGTGAATGTAGTATAATGAACCAAGACTGGGTTATGTTGTTTAGTGCCTGGAGTATGTCGAACCAGGACTAGGTTATGTTGTTAAGTGAATGAAGTATGTTGAACCAAGACTGGATTATGTTGTTTAGTGAATGGAGTATAATGAACCAAGACTGGGTTAGGTTGTTTAGTGAATGTAGTATGTTGAACCAAGACTGGATTATGTTGTTTAGTGAATGGAGTATAATGAACCAAGACTGAGCTATGTTGTTCAGTGCCTGGAGTATGTTGAACTGTGACTGGGTTAGGTTGTTTAGTGAATGTAGTATGTTAAACCAAGACTGGGTTAGGTTGTTTAGTGAATGTAGTATGTTGAACCAAGACTAGATTATGTTGTTTAGTGAATGTAGTATGTTGAACCGTGACTGGATTATGCTATTCAGTGACTGGGTTATGTTGTTTAGTGACTGGAATAGGTTGTTTATTGCCTGGAGTATGTTGAACCATGACTTGGTTATGTTGAACTGTGACTGGTTTATGTTGTTAAGTGAATGGAGTATAATGAACCAAGACTGGGTTAGGTTGTTTAGTGAATGTAGTATGTTGAACCAAGACTGGATTATGTTGTTTAGTGAATGGAGTATAATGAACCAAGACTGGGTTATGTTGTTTAGTGCCTGGAGTGTGTTGAACTGTGACTGGGTTAGGTTGTTTAGTGAATGTAGTATGTTAAACCAAGACTGGGTAAGGTTGTTAAGTGAATGTAGTATGTTGAACCAAGACTGGATTATGTTGTTTAGTGAATGGAGTATAATGAACCAAGACTGGGTTATGTTGTTTAGTGCCTGGAGTGTGTTGAACCGGGACTGGGTTATGTTGTTAAGTGAATGAAGTATGTTGAACCGTGACTGGTTTAAAGTTTAAAGTAAAGTTTAATGAATGGACTGTTTTTCTGAAGTAGTAGAATAAATTATGCATACTTACATTCTCTCTTGATTTCATTTTTTTCTTTTCATTGTTCCTTTTGTCTCTGTCATATCCCTGATGACATTCAAGGACTCTTTTACCCATAATGATGAAAGGGATGGCATCATATTCTGTTTGGGGTTCAGCATTTCCCTGTGTGTCCACAAATCTAATATGGGCGTTATCAATTCTTCCTACATCTATTGCAATTGCAAAAGAAAATTAAGTGTGTATAAAGTAAATAGATTTTTAAAATTGATAATCTAGAGGAGGGTGGGAGTAACTGGAACGACTATATCGAAAAAATTTCATAAACACATGTTCAACCTGCATAGTTTCATTTTCCAAGCATACCTCATAGGATATAATCATGCAGGTCAAACACTGATTTTAAAAGTAACCACCTGACACCATAACCCTATGGTTCCGGTAAGCTAAAGTGTTTACTATTTCTAAAGTATTAAATAAAGCATAATTGGCATTGAATAATAAAATATAGCCACAAGCTCTTACCAACATCTTTTCCAAATTCTTTGGAACTTTTTATACATCGGAACCTGGACGAAGTTGCATAATCATATTCCTGTAACAACTTGTCCAATTTTGTGGAAGATGTCACAAACCCAGAGTGTGATGTTAAATCACCATCAAACAGGTCTTTCCAAGTGTCACTATGGATACGAAAAATAAAAATAATGAAAAAACTAAATATTTATTTCACACCCCTCCTTTATTCAAAAAGTAATCGAAATGGGTACCATAGTACCCATATCTTCATAAAAACTTTATCAAGATGTTAACATTTTCCTCAATACCGCATATTTCACTATATCATACTTCATACAAATTCATACCTTGTTTCTTCGTCCATTTCATACATTTTCTGAGATGAAAGGATAACGGCATTCAAAAGAGATATGCATACCCCAACCTTTTCCACGTTGGATTTCCCGCCTCAATGTCACAAAAATAAATCGGGTTCGGTGTTCAAGAAAATTATACATGTGAAAACCAATCCGGAAATAACATTCCCGAAATCCAGGACTAGGTTATGTTATAGACTCTACCGAAAAACGTATACATGTAGAAGGTTTACATGGGTATAATAAGGTCTAATAAAAACCTATATGCAACCACACTGAATTTTATTATCGAAACACTTTACATGTACAGTTATTGTAGCAATCCGTTTTACTGTGAATTCTGACCCTCATTTTCATATCTATCTTACTCTTGTCCTTCTACTTTTTGCATTGCGACATCCTTATATATTTTTTTCTCCCAAAGCATGTTGAATTAAAAAAAGGTTTCACTGTTTCCCTGTATCACACTCTTTGTTTTAATTTCTGTACTTAAGTTACAAAATTTCAAACGTTGTCAGAATTATCACGTTAACAATGAGGGAAAGGGCATTCAAATAAATTCTTTACCTGATTTTTTCCACAAACTCTTTTTCCTCCTCACTGTGGATGCTGGCCATGGTTGAGTTGTTCTCCTTGCATCTGATCACCGCTTCGTGGAAGCTTATCCCACCAAATTCCGTGAAAAGAGAGTAACAAAATGTTTCCCGACACATCCATCGACCGTCCGCTTTGGACAAAACTGATGAAATCAAATCATTGTAATGCTAGTCATCTCATCTCACAAAACTTTAGCTCATGAATTTCAAAGTCATTAATTATTCTCAAATACATTTGTTCCTTACTACACCTCATAATTTACGATCGATCTGTGACTTAGTAATTCTAAACCATGTTCGTGTAAGTATTTCAGTAGAAGTATATACCGGTACATCATTCACGTGTATCACTCACAAGATGTCCGTGTCTCACTAGATGATCAATTTGCTTGTTGATTATTAAATTGGAATGTTATTAAAAACAATAAGCGATACAAGTACAAGATAGTGTAAACTATTTCTTTAGAAGATTTGAAAAGCTTAATATTTTGAAAAAAAAATCCTAGATGATTTAAGAGGTATCAAGAGATATCCCGATATCTTTATTTAGCGTATATTATGTCTCCCAACTGATTTAATATTTGAGAACACGTTCGTGATGACAATTTCTAATATGAAGCAAGCTATTGACAATCAAGTTGATGAAACGATGATATCTACAGAATCGTTTAAGGGTGCTTAGACTCAGATTTGAAGTTAATATTTTCTCAAAATTTCAATACAATATCAAGACTTTGGCCTATATGTTCGTATAGGATTTCACATGAAAACGTAAACATCAACAACGACAGAGCTCGTGCCCTGTTAACATAAAATATTACGTTTCACCAGGTAGGTTCAATTTGTTAATTTCTACATGCATCACTTAGCACGAGGCAATGATACTGGTGAGTTCGTTTACGTCTTTGCATATCTACTCTCAAAGTAGCAATTCTGAGTTTCAATAATTTCAAGATAAAGTATTTTTTAAAATTTTATTTTCATGCTAAATGCCAAAGAAATACTGAAAATTTGAGACAACTTTAAATCTGTGTCTAAGCACCTTTAATGTCAAGGATTTTCATATTCTATGGTCGATACTTTGAAAGCCCATTGTACTTAATTATCTATGTAGGCTAGAAAAAATTTCGCTTTCAAAAGCGAAACTTTCTCGAATAAACGCGAAAAATATTTTTAACTACAAAAACGAGGAAATCAGCAAATAAAGTCTATCATTAAATCGAATGTTGACTTGTTTGTATACAAATTTTATGCCGCTATTTGCACGAAATTTTTTCTCTACTTAACAGAATGAGGAGCAAAGAGTGGGTGTGACCGCTCGAAAGGGAATGCTATCACCTCCATGGAGCCTGAACCCATGGCCATCCTTGATAGTTCCTTATTTTCTTTGCTTCCACTTTGTATTGATTCCATAGAATTCGTTATCTCCCTAATTTATTTCAGTTTACTTAAGGAATCACTGTCTAGTTAGGAGAGTATGCCAGGGCATCAACAATAGTGGGAAACATGGAATAATTTGCATAACGGGCGAAGCCCGTTATGCTAAAATTATCCCATGTTTCCCACTATTGTTGATGTCTCTGGCATACTCTCCTAACTAGACAGTGATTCCTTATATTTTCATTTCATTGTGAAATAAAATGGTAGATTTAGACTTTAAAAATGTAGACATAGACTTAAATTACACGAGGACTTCCATGCCAGTTTCAATAGTCCTCGCCCAATGACGTCCTAGGCAGCCGCATGAGATTTACATGCACATTTTGCTTCCTTAGCGTCAGACATAGAGACAGATGCGCACGAGATTTGCATGCATTTTAGGCCTCCTTAGCTCCTGACCTACCGACCTGCCTAATTTACATTCTGGCAGAATTATCAAGAAATAAACTCCGACAACTTTCAAAGAGTTATCGCAGAGAAAAAGTTAGAAATGGAAATATAGTGACATAACTTCCCATTGATTAGACATTTTAACCAATATACGACGGACTCAGTTATATTAATTTTTGAATTTGTAACTGATTACTAGTAGTTTAATCTTTATCATCAAATGTAAGCCTTATGGTACGCGGAAAGGGACACTTCAATCATGTAAGTTCGACTACTGGAGTATATCTATTAATGTTTAGTCTATTCAGCGATGTGTTAATGATTAATGAAAAACAAAATAAATATTAACACTTACCGAAAACTGCAAACACTATGGCTATTTTCACCAGCAAACCATCCATTTTAAGGTTGAAGCTAAAGAATATCTCTCAATTTAAATTTGCTGCAATTTGTTTGTGATTTCTATCCGTATTTGTGTTGCCTGCCAATAGGTGCTTTATTACAATTTTATTCCCTTGCCTTGCGTCTTAGGACATAAACCACCTAGATATACAATATTCATTCTAGGAAATTATCATATTCTCATCTAGGTATCTTTTCATTTCTCTGGATTCTTTGGCTGCAGTGCCAAAGCTTGAAGAGTTTTCTCTAGCATATCGATATTATTTGTATCAGCCATGAAAATAAAAAAAAATTGCATAAATAATACTTAATATAAAAGTTTAATCACAATCCAAATACATTTGAAAGAGAACTTTATATACACATCTGAATATATAAGTTTTAATATTAAAAAAAATCGTTGAACTTGAAAATAATACCGCATTAATTAATAATATCTTCAACATGGTCTGTTTTTCTTGTTGTTGCCTGAGGGTAGAAAGTTTATTGAATGTGGTGTTCTGAAGTCTATATTTTGTTATGTATACCATAAATATAAATGACAATTTAAAAATTGGGAACATTATGCTTCCATTTACAATAATTTATTTTAGTGGAATGAATCATTAATAAAATCTTTAAAAAGACTGGTAGAACTGAAGTACACAAAGGATTCCATATTAATTTCCATAGTCCCCGCTCACTGACTTCAGACACAGTGACCTCAGGAAAAATTGACAAGCATATTAGGCTTTTGACCTTTAAGTTGGTACTGTAATTTCAGTTACATTTACTTGTGCAAAACTTAACTTGCAAAGAGTATCAAAAAGGGAAACAAATGAAAATGTAGACATACATGTAATTATATATTTTAATCAACACGTATTTATTTGAAATTCATTATTCAATTAAATTAATCATTGTGACCGGGCAGGGATGCTAAATTTTCCATGGCATCTGATCCCAACTATGATGTTTTAGATTCCGTGGTTGCTTTTCTCAAAATTCTGTATTGTTTAATGGGCTTTTGAACTCAATGTTGTTCGTTATCTCGATAAATTTCATTTTTAAAAAAATTGAGGCAATTCATTTTGAATTCTGATTTTATAATTTTTTTCTTTAGAAAATTACTATTAAGTAGTAAAACAACAGTTAAAAGAACGATATAAAATTGGGAAAATAAAAATAAATAAACAATAAAAAAGTATAATTTGGAAAATATTTTCCGTATAGATTCCTTTATAAGCTTATGATAATGACTTTTTTCATATACATAATATAAGTAGCATTTTATGAGGAGGGGGTATTTGAAAATATCATAAGTGTGTATCATACACTAACACACCGTCATCTTCTTCATCTTCAAAGTCTCTGATATTGTCATCGTCTTCGTCGATGTTCTCTGAATCACATTCACTATCTGAGTCCTCAGACCGCTTCCTGGCGGACACCGAAGAATCAAATATGTCTCCATTCAAATCACCAAAACTGTCAGCTTTTGATAAGAAATTTGCACTTCCTCTGTAACTCTGTGTCAGTCTGTTGTCCCCATCTCCAAGATGATGATACACTTCCGGAATCGGCATAGAGATCCGCTTTAGGGAATGTTGCATTGTACCAGAAATCCATAACCTTCCACTGGATTTAGATATGCGAGTTTTGATGACGTCATCGTTAGTATGTTCTATACTTGCAATGTAATGAGACTTATCATGAAGGGAATTTGGTTCATTTTCCATTTGTGACACATTTCCATTGTGACGCATAACCTTTGTTGTAAACGCCTTAACTGTGCGGGCACTGAGAGGGGCCTGAAACAGAGGAAAAAGTGTTATTATAAAAGCCAGGGTATACACATAGCAACTAAACGCTGAAAAAATCAGAAATGTATGAACTATAAAGTGAAAGAAAATGAGAATCTCAAATGTACTTCAGAGAGGTGTGTTTGTATATATTTGAGCCTATATGATTAGTGTATTTGTTACAACAAGAACTAACATGTTGAGTGAGTTTGCTAAGTTAGTTTCAAATAAAAACTGAAATGTTTGGTGAAACGTATAAGAACTTACATAATGATTGAGTCGCTAATAAGACCATAAATGATAAGTGAGTTTGTTACAGGTACTTACATGATGCGTGAGTTTGTAACAGGGACTTACATAATGAGTGAGTTTGTACATGTAACAGGGACTTACATAATGAGTGAGTTTGTACATGTAACAGGGACTTACATAATGAGTGAGTTTGTACATGTAACAGGGACTTACATAATGAGTGAGTTTGTACATGTAACAGGGACTTACATGATGAGTGAGTTTGTACATGTAACAGGGACTTACATAATGAGTGAGTTTGTACATGTAACAGGGACTTACATGATGAGTGAGTTTGTACATGTAACAGGGACTTACATGATGAGTGAGTTTGTACATGTAACAGGGACTTACATAATGAGTGAGTTTGTACATGTAACAGGGACTTACATAATGAGTGAGTTTGTACATGTAACAGGAACGTACATGATGAGTGAGTTTGTACATGTAACAGGGACTTACATAATGAGTGAGTTTGTACATGTAACAGGGACTTACATAATGAGTGAGTTTGTACATGTAACAGGAACTTACATGATGAGTGAGTTTCTACATGCAACAGGGACTTACATGATGCGTGAGTTTGTTACAGGAACTTACATGATGCGTGAGTTTGTTACAGGAACTTACATGATGCGTGAGTTTGGTTCCGTTCAGTTTGTGACGCTGGTGATAAAGAATGATGGAGTCTAGATAAGGATAGGGCTGGTTATCCATGTAATAAAGATTGTCCTCATAGTTTATCCTGTGATGCTCCACCATTTCACTAGATCTGTGGAATGGTACCATTTGTTCAGTCACATTTTATGATATACAAATTCAACATTAAGATAAGTAAAATCATTGATGGTTCAGAAATAATGAGTAGAAGTTCATTGGCATAAATGTCGCAGTTGTTTTTATTTTTCTCGGGAGTATGATAACGTTAACAAGTAATTGAGGAATCAAACAAGTGGAAGAATCCAGATTACCTCACGGATAAGTATAAATGGTCGCTCTCATAGTCCCGGTACAGTAAGTACGTCCCCGCCAACTCAAACTTCAGGACGCTCTCAGCATCCACACGACTGAACACGATAGCTGAGGATCTGAAAAGACAATGAGTCGTTAATTAAAATACAGTCTAATCGATTGAGTTTATGGTGTTTGACAAACTTGGCATAAAACAGCAAGAAAAGCTGTAAGATGCCAATATCAAACGGGATTTCAAATTCATTGCCTTTATCCCAACACAGTCAAGCAAACTATCAAAATGTTCAAGCTCCCTAATTCTATTTGTATCAAATATATCTTTCTTAGTTAGTATGACGATGTCTGGGGATTTTTTTTATAAATTTACTTGATTCGAGACTTTGGGTAAATGAAGATAACGAACCGTGATCATGCTCAAAAGTGAAATATATTGAGAAAACGAACGGTATTCAAGCCAACAAGTCCATTAAACAAAACAAAATAGGAACAGAGCAAATGCAGACTTCTAAAGCATCAGAGGCGGGATCAGGTACCATGGAGGAGTGAGCATCCCCTGCCGACCGGTCACACTCGCCTTGTGCTCCCTGTCATGATCGGGAAAAATGAAATATCCGTCGTCAATTTAGTGTATAAATAATGGACTAACAATTAGTATGAAAAAATTCAGTCACCATTAGACTTAATGTTAGATTGTATTTGCTTACAAAGTCATTGTAGTGACCACAGAACTTATGAAATGATGACTTTAAACGAGATTGCTGATATTTCATCCACTTGTTTGTGAATAATTTACCGCATTTTAGAAATTCTAAAACTGTACAAACGTAGAGCATGCTCTTGCGTATCGAATCATCTGAGAGATATTAACTCCGCATGCATGTGATGAAGGTATATTGCTGCATAAGTAATAGTCTGGTCCAATTTATAGAAAAAAATACTTCGAACGGCAAATAATTATTATTTGATCCAACATAGTTTTTTAACCTATTTCGAGTATGCTGATTCCGAAAAAATATGCTGGCCTTCATGAAAATGGCGTTAAAGAGGTCAAAATGGCGATTCAAAATGACGGACATCCAATTTTTTTTAATTTTCTCTTAATATTGTTCAAAAAAGAGAAATAATATGTGAATATCTCAATGAGTGTAATACAAGTATAAATATGATAATAGAATGCTAACATTATTAGTTCAACTCAGAAAATTTAGTCGTTTCTACACTTGATTCGAATTTTCTCTGATTTATTTGTCTATTGTCTGCTTTGTTCAGGATTTTACATTTGCAAATATCCATACACTGCAGATTTGTATTTTCCCCCTCTGCATCTCACTATTCCACATCTTAATGATGTAAGTTAAAAGTCAAAATGGCGATTCAAAATGGCGGATATTCATTTTTTTTTCTTCAAATATATAGTATATGATTTTTCTTTCATTATTCTTTATTAAGTAAAGTTACTCCATTTTGAGAGTTCAAATGAAACAATGTACGATTTACTGATTGTCGTAATTAATTAGCATAATTAATTCGTTCAGTTATGTAAATCGCACTTCACCCGAGTATACCCGATAGACCGGACGCATTTCATAGCGGTCCGGATTTCTTTCTATATTAGTGTTCTTAGAAATTTCCAATTCAACATGTAATTAAGTATGTAAATATCTAGTGTTTAGTAGGTTAGTAGTAGTGCTAGTTGTTTTTGTTTCTCTTTTTCCTTTGTTCTTATGACTTTTTAACTTTTTTCTTTGTCCTGAGGAAGGGACAGGGCGTCCCGAAAATTTGACAATTTTTATTGTTCGTGTCGTTGGTCATTTTTAGTGCTTTATATAAATTTCCATCCGTGACCTTGTATCTACTTGGTAGATCCGACATTTAGGATATACAGTGTTGTTGGTTTTTTAGTGCTTTATATATATATATATATATATATATATATATATATATATATATATATATATATATATATATATATATATATATATATATATATATATATATATATATATATATATATATAGTATATTGACTAGTCCATTAAATATGAACAAACAAAAAATACTAGAAAAGTTTCATTTTTTTCCTGGAAATAGTTCAACATACTCGACTAAAGAGTTTCCAAATTTTCCCCTCGTATTTGACCATGTTCCAAAGCCTTTGAGCCCCCGTCCACATACAATCACCCCCTGAATCGCTGTCATTATCAACTCGCACTTCTACTTCAACATCCCTCAGCACACCATTAAATATAACTGAAGAAATTCTTGTCCAATTTCATCGAACACTTTGTACTAGCTTTTAAAATTAGCACTTATAATAGCTTAGTATTATCCCTTAGCATCTTCTATTCCAGCTTTATTTGCAATATGTTTTAGTCTGTCTTCGGAATTTTGGTATTTTCAACACTCAAGTAAAATGATGCCCCGTGTCAAGGATGATAACCCCCTTGGCACGTAAAAGACTGTTTGACTCCAGACTCTCTGGAGTTCGAAAAAAAGTAGGCTCACTGGGGGCCGCCAGAAAAACCAAAATCCTTTAAAAACCGAGTATTAAAACTGATAGTCCATCGAAACATGGCTAAAAAATTGCCGACTCGGCGTTAAACAATATACAATCAATCAGTCAACACTCAAGGAACAAGACATTTATGGTCAGATGTTAAAAGTATATATATATATATATATATATTGTTTTCCAAATCCTTATGCAAAATGAACTAGAGGTACTGTGAGCAATTAGCTCACTAAATGATACCCCCGCCTGTTATATGAATATAATGACAGTGTCCATGTTTTGCTATGGTAAACCCAAAATATGAGTCGGATCAAAAAGTAAAATAAGAGATGCACAATGGCAATATGTAATAAAGATTCTGTGAAAGTTTCATCAAATTTCATTCAGTGGTATGAGAGGAGTTGCGGATAAGAGATGGGTACCCTAAGCGTAACAGACGGACGGACGGACATACTACACTGTACTATTACTATATACCCTCCCGCTTTTCAAGCGGGGAGTAAAAAAAAGTCTCTGATATTCAAGTCATGTAGCTTTCTATTTTGTGATAGCGTGTAGATTTGTTGTCTTTTGGGTAGAAATGTCATTCTATTAGCAAGAAAATTCTCAAACTTTACCATCTGGAATAACATTGTGTGCATTTTGGTGAGAAAGGTTGTATAATTATGCAGTTTAAGAGCGCCTGTAGATTCCTCGTGATTCCTATCATGTACAAGCTTTCGTAGCAATAGGCCTAAGCCATTTTTGACTTCGATCTAGTCAACACTTTTCTTGACAACCAAATTTTTTTTGAACACTCCAAGAACTTTACAAGCCAACTTGATCCACACTTTTTTGATAGGATAGTGTAAGGTTGTATCAAGAATCGAAGGGGGGGGGGGGGGGGTTGAACACAAACATTTTCCTCTTTCAGATTTTGTAACTTTCAAAAATTTTAAATTCATATACACTGTTCAATACAAGATTATCCGTTCACAACATGAAATATTTGAGAATGCAGTTGAATTTTTGACTGAGAGTAACAAAATGCAAATGTAGGGACACAGAATCAGAGCTGGACAATCAAGGAAATTTATGGCTTACGTATAATATACTGATAATTCTTAATAAATATGTATATATTTGGATATTATACTAGTAATATATTCAAATTTATATAATGTAACAATTACTAGCCCTCTAATTGGTTGTGGTCCATCAGTTTAAAAATCACACTAAGTTATGTTGCACTAGACCTTCCACATGAGCATAAACATTTATTTTTTTTCTACACTGGACTAAAAATAGATCTAGAATTTTCAACAACTGATATGATTTAGCAACCCTCGAACTACAATGTCTACTCGCCTTAATGCTCGGGAAATACTGCTCTTGGGATAGCTTAATTTTCATATTGTCCTATAAACAGCAAGTTTGTATGACATTATTAACTTTTTGTATGAAGAAGCATGGTGAGACAGGTAATAGGAAAAATGTCTTCGGAATTGTCAAAAGTTAATCTTAATAATACATGTATAAGTTATTAAACAAAAATCCGTAAAAATAGTCATCAACAAAAATATCCTCTAACTTTCAATGCATATTTGAATATTATTTCATTAATAATAAAAAAAAAACTGTGATTTATTTTCTGCAAAACGACTCAGAATTAAGCAGTTTGGGTATTTTACGAAATTCGAGTGTATATGACGTCATTTTGAATTGCCATTTTGAGCTAATTAACACATTTCAAATTCAAACGACTAAATTTTCCGATTTAAAGTGATAATATTAGTGTTCTATTGTCATTTTACATAGTTGTACTACGCTCAGTAAGATATTCACAAATCCTTTCTCCTATGTAAACGACATCAAGAAATAATTTGAAAAAAAAAATGAATATCCGCCATTTTGAATCGCCATTTTGACTTTAAACTTACAGCTGCACCATCATTCAATTCTAGAATAGTGAGATGTAGAGGGGGAAAATACAAATCTGCAGTGTATAGATATTTGCAAATGTAAAATCCTGAACAAAGCAGAATATAGAACAATAGACGAATAAATCAGAGAAAATTCAAATTAAGTGTAGAAACGACTAAATTTTCTGATTTAAACTAATAATGTTAGCATTCTATTATCATATTTATACTTGTATTACTCATTGAGATATTCACACATTATTTCTCCTTTTTGAACGATATTAAGAGAAAATTAGAAAAATTGGATATCCGCCATTTTGAATCGCCATTTTGACCTCTTTAACGCCATTTTCATGAAAGCCAGCATATTTTTTCGGAATCAGCATACTCGAAATAGGTTAAGAAGCTATGCTGGACCAAATAATAATTATTTGCCGTTAGAAGTTATTTCTAGGCTTCTTTTTAAAAATCAGGACCAGACTATAAGGAAAGTTGACAATAGAAAAAAAAAACAATTAAAAGTCATCTCTTTTGTCATAAAATCCTTTTCCAGTAAAATATCTAAATATGAAATAGATGTGTCAGGCTATGTTATTTGTTTTATTTCAAGCTCACAGGGATAAATTGTATCGAAATAAGAATGGATATAAGCATTGTTAATTGACAATACGTCGTCAATATATTTAAATGTCGAGCTGAAGGCTACAGCAAATGTTTTCCTCTTTTCGTGTATAATATTTTGGACGAATTCTGCTTCATATCAATACAAAACTTTATACAATACAAATCAGGAGCTGGACAAACATCAGAGGTGGGATCAGGTAAAAGGGGGAGTAAGCCTTGTGCTCCTTGTCATGATCGGAAAAAGGAAAATAACCAGACAATCACCGTTTAAATAATGATCTAACAATAAGTATGAAAAACGTCAGTCAGCATTCGCCTTAATGTTAGATTGTATTTGATTACAATTTAATAGTTCATGTACTTCTTATAGAACTTACGAAACGCGGATTTTTAACGAGACTGCTGATATTCTTTTTTCATCAACTTGTTAGACGGTAGCTTTCCTTGATTTTGAAATTGTTCTTATATAAACATGATAAAGTATCTATTCATCTGGCAGACATAAACCTCATATACAAGGGAGAAGGTATAACATGTATAATGCTACCTAAGTAAGGGAAGTTGAAGACAGAAAAGTTTATATTCATTACGTTTATCATAAAGCTTTGTAAGGTTACGTTAACATCTTTTCTACAAGAATATCCAAGTCTGAAACAGATGTGTCAGACTCTGTTGTATCTTTAGCTCATTGGGATGTACTGAGTATCACGTCGACATATAAATGAAATGAACGATTATTATTTGATAATACGTCATCGATTTATCTACATGTAGCTGTCGAGTTGAAGGACACTACAAGTGTTTTTGTACATGTACACCGTATAAGGTTTGGGAAAAAATGCTTCACATTGAATACAAAAAAATATTTTATTAAAAATTATTTTTAGGCTTAACAAAAAAAAAAAAATGAACCGATAAACCTTTGAAATGGCAACGCGAATAATTATTCAGAGAGTATTATTTATTATGTGCTTGTTATCTTTTATTTTACTATTATTGGTATATAGATATGCACATAACCTTGACTTGCCTGCATGAAGTCAACTTTTATGGCCTGATGTTAAAGCTAGTTAATCACATGAAGAAATTTTATTATACAATAACATGTTTCTGTATAAACATAATGATATACTGAAATGAAATATTTCAGAGAATCCTGTTGGTAAAGTTTAGAGTTTATTTGGATGCATTCTCAGTATTTGAAATTGTGTTGTTTTTTTTTCAAATTAAAATTGATTACTTTTTAAATGCAGTTTTTAAGAAAAAAACTGGCCAGCATTTAAAGAAAACTTGGAAATAACATATTTTCTAGCAAGTTACAGGACACCACTGATACGTTAATCTCCTGTTCTGATAACTAGCTCTGTATGTGGATGAAATCTGCTTTTTAATGAACTTTTCGTCTGAAAAATTGGCACTCTGGCACTGTGAACAGATTTACAGAGGACATCAATATGAAAAATGATACACCCAAAGAAACCGTTTGTGTAAATACAGTAACACTGGGTATTAAGGCAAACGATGGTTAAATCCAGATAAATGATCAAAGTAAACAAAAAAGGCGTTTACTTATTCCGTATAATATTTTGTAGAGATAATTTATTGTTGAATGTATGTACAGTGAACTTGGGAATGGGGAATAAGGAAGATGAAGAGGGCATTCGGGCTTATTTTTGGATGGTACAAACAAACAAATGCTATTGATCCTACTTGTTGAAGGGGGAAAAACAACATGTATTTTAAAATGAAACCCAACACAAAGATAAATGGAAAGAAAAACGCACAAATTTATTTTTTCTCTCTCAGTTTAGTTCTTTATTTGAATATAAAGGTAAATATAACTTTCCAAAACAAGAAGTGCATATAATAAATGTTATGCATTCTATATGAGTTTAAACTCAACCTTACATTGTGTACGGCAATCAAAGGCAGGATAACTATCATTCTAGTGTTAAAGGCATCTACAGCATGTTGCATGAAAAATTCAAAACTTCGACGTCCATTTTCTCGTAGAATCAAGGTGTGTTGTAAATCAATATCAAATACAATTCAGGTACATATTTACATAACAGAGATATCGTTTTATATTTTAATTACAAACTAGCACATACATTCCGATTACAGAGAGAGAGAGAGAGAGAGAGAGAGAGAGCAGCAACTTGCGGTAAATGCACCATTATCTAGCATACCTTACTTCCTTATCGATTTTGCGCAAAGAATGGACAGAATAACGTCTTATAGGAACTGCACCTCGACAGGATCCGAATTCTAACGATATATACGCCATATAATCACCAATAACATAACTCCATCATCGTCTCAAGCCACGGTCCGGAATCCGCATATAGCTCTCTCCCAGAATGGAAGAGGATCGTACATTATGGCCGTGGTTTGCGACGATGTAACTCCATATACCTTACAAAATAACCCTTACCCTCCTATTGTAGAAGGGCAAAATAGAGATAACGACATTGACCAATATTCAATTGCCAAAATTTCTTCTGGAATAAAGCTCGGGTAAATAAACATATCAGCAAGTAGATTTAAATTAATTACTAGGCATTAAATGGTCGATACGGCCTGGGGGCCAACAGATAAAATTCATTTTGTCCGATTTTGAGAATTCCAGAAGGTCGGTGTTTATAATATAGGAATTAGTCCGCAGTCGTATCTTCATTAAGGGCATTAAAGACTTTTAGTTACACACCATAGCTCATATGCATAAGGGAAGAAGATGTATTATTTTTGAATTGTTAATCAATATAGGAAGAGGTATATCAGAAGAATAGCCAGAAGTAACAGCTGATGTGATTCACTCACTGATCCGGCACAGTCATTGATTTGGATTTTACGAAGAAGGTATAATGGGCGTGGCAGGTGAGCAATGACTGCGAGAATATACACTGCCAATTTGAAGGATATTGAAGATAATAAAGTTTACAGATAATTTTTGTCTATCAGAGTGATATATTTACAGAAGGAGAAACATATACATCCGTCTATAGACTTTCGGTACATACCTGTATCTTTCTTTTTGACGTTCGTTTATCGTCACCTGTTTACTGATGCCGAAGCCCATGCGAAAATAAAATGGAATTCTTCGTTTATTTTTCACAATCATGGACCACCTGTAGCCCAGAACAGACCAAATATTCAGACAACAAGCACTAACAGGCAGGGCAGCCTCATAAGTGTTTCAGATAATAAAGTATAGCACGAGTGACTCCTTGGTAGTCCCACATTATCATTTATGATGCCCTAAAATACTGCATGTTCCGTCCTGTCCCGTAGTTTTATCAGACACCCGAAAAAGAATATTGATTTCTTAATATAGAGGAGGGGTACCTCTGATTATTGTCTCTCACAGGTAAAGGAATTTTCAATCGCTGTTATCAATATATCCACCGGAAATAAATGTCCATCAAACTCTGATAGAGAAAGATGAAGAAAATTTAAAGAATTTCTTCCGTTGAAGAAGATGATGGAGAAGATGATTCCATCAAGACATCCGTTGATTTCGTTCAATCAGTAAGAAAACAATTATACCCACGTGTATGTCGTAAAAGATATTAAAACATGGTAAAAATACGATCAAAAGTCGACAGCTGTGTTGCTTGTTCTGAAATCGATAACACCACGAGGAGAAATTACGACAAGATTTTCCCAGGTAGACGGGCTATATCAGACGGTATACCGAGTTGTGGAATGTGTGAAGGGGGTACATTTATAATTCATTACCTTTTGTTTTCCGTTTAATTATAAATTAAGACGGGGTCGTCATTACCGAAGTTCTATTCTAAAAGACCTTTAGAGGGGCCTGACCCTATGAAAGAAGTACTGCCCCGGAAAAAATTTAGCCCTTAATGTCCATTTGTTTGTGTTACCACAATTTTCATATTGCAATCTACCAACTTTTTATGTTGATATCGACCAATATTTTTTACTGATACTTTTAATAGCTATTGATTAAATATGACCTAAATCATCATCATCGCGATTTTAAAATTTCACAAAATAATACCACTCTACCTTTTTTACAAAGGATTTTTAAAGTGCAAAAAAAAAAAAATAATGAAGAAAACTCCTTTTGATAGAATCACTTTATTTCTCTCTATGAGTACAGTTTTAAGTTATTAAATAATTAAAAAAGAAATTAAATTAAGCTATATCACTCGTCGGCTTTTTATAAAAGTTCAGACAGAACCTTTTACTTCAAAACTATCTATTAAAATTCAATTTTTATAACGTGCTAGTATTTAAATGAAACGATGTTCAACATTCATGAATGAAATAAACTGCTCAAAAATTCATAAAGATGCAACATATATGAGAGACTTTTTATTGTGGTGGAAGGATATTAAGTAGAATAATTCTGTAAATCTACACATTTATTAAATTTGATATCTTGGAACTTTATCCATAATCCTTACATACTTTTACTAAGAGAACATTTTCCGTTATGATGTGCTAGGAATTTTGAAAGGTCTCAATTTACATTTTGATATCAAATTTAACACCTTCTCTCAACAAACTTTGCCGAGAAATGAAGATATTTTTGCCATAAAATCGCATATTTTGACCAATATTTCAAAAATTAAATCATTCACCCTAACTTTTTCTTTCATTATTTTAAACTATTCGATACTTGTGACTGATCAGCACTTAAGTCGTAAAAAGTTCGATAAAGAAAATATTTTATTGCCTATTTAGATTTTTAATACCCAAGATATGCTCCTTTTTTGGTGCAAAAAGGTCAAACAATAATTTTAGCGCTTAAGTTGCAAAATTTGTTTCATGATAAATATTATTCAACCATTTTACTTAAAATAAGATTATATTTATTGCATGATTACATTAGATAGAGTATGATAAATGTTAAAGTGATTAACCAAAGAGTTAGAAATTTAAGTGCAAAAAAGGTCAACTAATTGTACCGTATCTCAGTAAGATACACACCGACCCCCTCTTTTCTCTGCGATTTTGAGTCATACTACATGAGTACTTATCCAAAGTAATCAGGATATACTTCTCAAAAAATCCTTGATATAACCACGAGTGACATACCATAAGGGATACTGTAAATAAAACATATTTTATAAAGAACTAACAAAACAACATGTAGGCAACTTAAAGAATGCAGGGATGATACAATATACATGCACAGATCAGAATAAAGATCAGCCTAAGAAAAGACTCTACATCTTTATGATAAACTTAAGGAATCACTGTCCAGTTTGTTGGGAATGTCAGGGTATCAATGATAGCTGGAAACTTTGGTAAACTTACATTAATTATATCTACCACGTTTCAAACTGTCGTTAATGTTGCTCGCATGCCCAATAAATAAGAAAGTGATTCCTAATATTTACATTTAAGTGTGAAATAAACTTATAAATATAGAATCTTAATATTTGAATTACGCAAGCCCTCAATGTCAAATTCCCACCCACTTACTTCAGACACAAAGTCAGTCACACGAGATTCACATGATATTAGGCCTCCTTAGCTCTTACCTTTTGCTTGGCAAAATTTACATTCAGGTTATATTATTAAAAAAATCACCTATCTAACTTTCAAAGAGTTTTCAAAGGGAAAACAAGTAGAAATGTAAATATTAAGTATCGTTGAAGTCGCTGGCATATTTAACAAAGTAAACAGTAATTCCTTAAATTTACGAACACATTTACAACACTTTAATTTGTATTGTTATGTGTTTAATTTGTTACATGTAAACGTTCAACCAAGCCTTTTTCTTTACTCCTCACTGAGATATTAACAGTATTGAAGGGGAAACTACAAGAGTACTGTGCAACAATATATTCAAGAAGTGGTGTAAATCCGATATGGATACTAGTTCTTAAAAATTCCAAAGACCGTTTGGACAACTTGAAATCACAAGATTTTACGAAAATCAACAGCTTAAAAACTTACGACTTTTCAACTTTCTACACAACCATTCCCCACGATAAATTAAAGTCTAGGCTTTTCGATGTCATTGACAGCTGCTTTTTCAATAAGAATGAAACTCAAAAATTTACTTATCTTGTCATTGGTCATTTGCAAAAATATTTTGTTAAAAATAATCTGATTATACACACAAGTACTCTGAAGTTGACATCAAAAAGATGCTTTCTGATTGACAATATCTATGCATACCTAATTTTTTATTCATTGAAGTAGAATTTGTGCAAAATCTTACCCCGTTATTAGCAGACCTAATTTTTTATTCATATGAAACAGAATTTGTGCAAAATCTTATGCGTGAAGAGAAGAGAAGAGAATGCTGTGGCAATC
Source organism: Saccostrea cuccullata (assembly GCF_032062105.1). Taxonomy (NCBI): domain Eukaryota; kingdom Metazoa; phylum Mollusca; class Bivalvia; order Ostreida; family Ostreidae; genus Saccostrea; species Saccostrea cuccullata. The sequence continues at coordinate 43,089 of NW_026938096.1, forward strand.
AAGTCGATATTTAGATATATCGACGACGTATTGTCAATTAACAATGGTTATTTCCATTCTCATGTCGATATGATATGGTTTTCTGGTGAGTATTGTCAATTAACAATGGTTATTTCCATTCTCATGTCGATATGATAAGTTCTGGTGAGCTTGAGATAAAAGATTTAACTTTTCTATCCACAATTTCCCTTTCTTATGCATCAATATACTTTCATCACCTGCATACGGAGTTTACATATCTGACAGTAGATTAGATACGCAAGAGCATACTCTACGTATGAATAATTTCTAAAACAAGGTAAATTATTGACAAACAGGTTGATGAAACAAGAAATCAGCAGTCTCGTGTAAAATCATAATTTGTAAGTTCTATGGTCGATACAATGACCTTGTCAGCAAATACAATTTATCATTGAGTCAAATGATACTGACGTTTTTTATACTAATTATTGGATCATTATTTTTACACTAAATGGACGACGGATTTTCCGTTATTTCCCGATCATATCAAAGAGCACACGGCGGATGTGACTGGTCGGCTCCTCCATGGAACCTGATCCAACCTCTGATGTTTTAGATGTCCATGTTTGCTGTGCTCCTGTTTTATATTGTTTTATGGACTCTTGATCTGGAATACTGTTCGTTATCTCCATTTGTTTCATTTAAATATTACCCCAAAAATTGATAAATAACATATTTTGAATTGGAGTTGTCTTTCTTACATTGTAAGAAAATACTTCAGCCCTATTTAAAGTGATCTGTTCTTATTCAAAATTCTTAATTAAAATGAATTTTATAAGTGCAATTAAATTACATTTTACCCCCTAAAAGTAAGAAATCGTGGTTTCTGTTCATAAAAACTTCTAGGTCTTTGAACATTTTATTACGCACAATTTAAAAATACTGTAAAAGAGTTATTAATTCTCGATTAATACCTAATAACTAACTTTTGTTCTTAATTCTCATTACATCTAACTTAAACCCTCTCCCTAACATTTTTCAATAGGTGGTAGGCACTCGACTTGAAATTATTTGAGGCTTTTGAGACTTTTTGTAAAATTGTAAGTTAAGCGGTCCGGAACCTCTGCTATAAATTTCACTTTAAAAAATTTAAAATTTATAATATTATTTTCATAAACAACAATAACATTAAAGCCACATGGAAAATAGTTTGAAGTATGAAGCGCTGCTTGTTTTTTTTTTCAGAAATGATTTTTATGTCAGATCATGATATGAAGAAATTGAACACAGAGAACAGAAAGAGTAACGAATTATTGCCACAGCATTAAATTTGAAATCTGAGGTGCATATGACAATAATACTGTATCCTACCTATTAAAGTCATGTTAGAAAACATCATGAAGCGATGCTTCCTAAGTCAGAAAATCACAATGTTGTATGTGGTTGTAAGAAAAAAATATATCTGTGAGGAGGAGTAATCTTTCTTCTAAATATTTCTTCATGTAAAAAGAAATGTCATACTAATAAAAATGCTACTTGAAACATTAAACCATTTTTAGAAAGGTCCTTAAAAAGATACAACTTATTCAATCTATAAGGCTTTCGAAGTTGAATTTAAATGTTTTACTGTTAAATATAATAAAACAATTTCAAAGAAATTGGCAAAAGAAATAGAAAGTAATGTTCTCATCATATGTTAGATTTCACCGAATCGACCACTCAGGGCTCACACTTAGGAAACTCTGATTAAGAAAATTGTAAGTAGTATTCATCTTTTTGTACTTTGAAAGTTATATGTCTTATCAGAGGGTTGGTACCCCTTAATTGAATTTCAGAGTTTGTCAAATTCTGATTAAAGAAGAAAAAAGAAAATTGTTATGTCAACAAACTTAAACTGATTGATCAATGAACGTTGATCATTTTCAAACAACTGATTGCCTTCTGAATTCTGAATTTCAAATCAATATACAATGTAATACGAAACATTATATTAATTCACGATGACTGCACAATTATTTTTTATGAAAGAGAATTTTATCAATACTTACATTAAGAACTTCCTTCTGTAGCGGAACATTTCGGATTTACACGTGGACTTCTGTGAGAATCTAGGTGAGAGATGCGCGTAATGATGTGTAAATCCGACATCACTAATCACTGACCGGGGCAGGTAATCACCTCCAATTGACACAATCCTACATAAAGCTGTCGCACGTGTAGTCATGTAGGTAATGTAGAGCACGTGAATTACAAGGTATGTCAATGGAAACTTTAAAACAACCCTATATTATGTATATAGCACATGACTAGTAAAGAAAGTTCCACGGTATAAATTTTAATGTTTAAGAAATCCAACAAACTACAAGAAAACTGCTATTCAAGTTTCAATTTTGATTTTGTATTTGTAATAAAATATATAAGAAATTGTATATTTAAAAAATCTTAAATTGATACTTATAGTTTCAATGCATCGAAGAGGTAATTTTTTATCTAATGAAATAAAGAACATTCTCTAATTTTAAAATTACCGAGCTAGCTCTTTTCTAAGTAAAGCACGTGTCACAAGCTTTTTAAAAGCAAAAATGAATGTAACGGATGCTTTTTGCATTGTTTTTAAAATTTTTGTTGTAAATTAATGATGAATATAATATCAAATGTATTAAATTTCAAGAAATTGTAGACTTTCTGTGATGCTCAAAATTATGCTTTACTATCACAGAACCTAAAGATATTAAAATTTTAAAGCATATACAAGGCTTATTCGGAAAGTCCGTGGATTACTGTCACAATTTTTTTTTAATAAACGTCAAATCGTATCTAACATTTTGAGATACTTCAAATGATCAATGATAAGTTTTGTGACTTAAATTAGTAGTTGAGTATGAAAGAAAATTATTTTTCTATGATCTAATTAGCACGTCCCGTGAACCTAAAAATGTCATGCTTCATTAACTTTGTCATATACTCAGAATTTTATTTCCGAATAAAAATAAATCTGTCACTTATATACCTTCATGTATATTACAGGAAATCCTTGTTCGCGGAAATATAACGAACATGACCTTAAAATACATGGTCATGACTGAAGGTGTAATAAAATACATATCAAATTCATCTTCACACACTTTTGCTGTTCATATATTATGATTTTTGAATAAACTTATTATAAGCTATCTGTTTATCACCGTTTTCCTGCCCAATGGCATATAACTGGTGTTAAATTGAGACTTATAATCGTATTCGAAATTCGGGAAGGGGATCAAATAGCAAGCAAAAAGGGGGGATGGACCAATATCGAAAAAAGCTAATTCATGGGAATCTGGAGGTGGGGGTGGTTAGGTATAAACTATATATCAGTACCAATTTTTTTTCTGAAACATAAATTACCCTTACTTGACTATACTGCAACAAAAACAGGGGGAAGCGTACTTCCAATAAACATTTCCTGAAATTAAATTAATGTCTGAAAAATTTAAAGTGGTTCGGGATCACTAGTTCTCTCTGATTGTCATTTTTTACATGTTTTTCTATCGTTCATACTTTCTTTGATTTTTTTTCCTTTGAACTATAATTCTAATGACAAATGAGTATTGACCATCCTAAGGTTTATTTTAATCTTTAATGACTTTTATATATGACTTTTACTTTTATATAGAATTTTTCTTTAAATTTTAATAATTCAACAAGAGAAAATCCAAAAGGAAGTTCTAACCCCAATCCCTTCAAAATGTTCCCTTCTTTAACAATACACGTTACAATTACTAGAATAAAAACGTTAACTAAAACGAATTACTACATGACTATAAGTGTTTTTTTATGTCATGGGTTAAAAAAGATTATTTTCGAAACAGGTGCTTGTGCCTGGAGAGTATTTTGTTGTTATATATAATGTATATAATTATATTATGAGCACAAATACTTTTGTCTTAACCCTGCACAATATAATTGCACTAAGAAAGTGGAAATTTAGTGATTGAATGAAGAAACAAAGTATACTGTGTACAATGATGATATGAGTACACTCAAATTCACCACAGCATGAAAACGATTGTAATGGCGATAAGTAAAAAAAAATTGGTTTAAAAGAAGAAGAATTTTTAAGCTATTTATTATACGAGTATCGTGTGTTTTTTTAAGAATGATTGTTTTAGAATGTTTAACAACAATTTGTTTTATTAAACCGGCAAATCAGATGAGTTGTAGTGAAAAATCATATTACTGCACTCTTTTATGCGACGTGATAGACATTAAGAAATTTTTTTTGTGATATGTTTGTTGATAGCATTGTCAGGAATTCATATTTTTTTGGTTTTTGAAAAAACAATAAATAACAAAAACATGTGTACACAATTACACACAAACTCCAGGAAAACCCGAGTTTGTAAGGAAGAGTTTGAAACCTTGGACACAACGCGAATAAACGTTGGTTTACAGTATCTGTTGTTTATGCTGAAATTAAAGTTTTTACCGATTTCGAACTGAATTATCCACACGTTTCTATAGTTAAATTGACTCTAACCTGTATAATATTTAATTACAGAGTCGGTTAATTAAATTTGTTATATCATTGTCCTAAATCTTGGATATCTATGAAACGAGATTGATTTAAATTGTGTTATTTATAAGGAAGCATTCACTTCATATAAAATGACAAAACAAATAAAAAGATTTTTTATTTTTGTTAGTCTGAACTTATCAAAATACGCCATATATGACTTTAAGTATGAAGTAATCACTTTTTCAGAAATGAATATTATGTCTAATCATTATGTGAAGAAAGTTTGATATGGTTAATTGAAAGATCAATTTTTTTTATTTCACAATAAAATTAAAAATATTAGGTACATGTAAAGATTATATTTACCATCATACCCATCTTGTTCACATTAGAAAACATAGTGAAGCGTTGCTTTTAAAATTAGTATATATCAAATTGTTTTCTTTGCTTGTAAAATAAAATGCATTCATTCCTGTCGACAAAGCAAGTAACAACATTGTCTTCGTTTGAAAAGCTCATTATATAAATTGTATTTTAGAAGAAATTAGATATAATTCTACAAGGGGCAATCCTACTTAAATTCATGGTTCCCTTTCCAAGGAATAAAGTCTTCAAAATCATATATCAGTTTTGATTTTTTTAATATTCCAAAGAACCAAAATGAATTTGAACTACCATATATATATATATATATATATATATATATATATATATATATAAGTGAAGAGATATTAATATATATATATCCGCCCCAGACCGGGGTTGAACTCTATAATATATATATATATATATATATATATATATATATATATATATATATATATGAAATATATATATTTATAAAGCACATTTTACAACAACTCTTAAACTAACATAACTGCCCTAAGTGAAGAGATATTAATATAGAAAGCACAAAGAGATTCACTTTTACATGGATACCCACTTCCGCCCCAGACCGGGGTTGAACTCTCGACCTTCGTAATCTGTCTCCTAGCAGCGCAGGAACAGCGCGCTAGACCGCTCGGCTATCTAGGCAAGTCAAAAAAATCTTGCTTTCGATGCCGATGGAATTCTCGCATATATATATATATCCTATATATATATATATCATATATATATATGGAAGTATATACATATATATATATATATATATTGGATTCCGACATTTCATAAGAATCCTTACAAACAAAGATGCACAGCGGGTTCAAGTAAATATTCAACCAAACCTCTTTCTTTACTTCTCACTAAGATTTTAACAGTAATGAAGGAGAACTTCAGTGTAACACTATATATTCAAGAAGTGGTGTAAATCAGATGTGGATACTTAAAAATCCCAAAGAGCTTTTGGACAATTTGAAATCACAAGATTTTACCAAAATTAACAGCTTAAAAAATTACGACTTTTCAAGTTCTACAATGGGTAATCCAACTTATACTTATAGTTACCTTACTAAGGAGGAAATTCTTCAAAATCATATGTCAGTTTTGAATATTTTTGATATCCCGAAGAACTAAAATGAATTTGAATTACCATATACATGTATATATTGGATTCCGAAACCTCATAAGAGTCATTACAAACAAAGATACATTGCGGGTTCCAGTAAATGTTCAACAAAGCCTCCTTTTTTACTCCTCACTAAGATATTGACAGAAGTAAAGAAAAAAATTCAAGAGTACTGTGCAACAATATATTCAAGAAGTGGTGTGAATCAGATGTGGATTCATAATTTTTTTTTGGACTTTTGGACAATTTGAAATCTCAAGATTTTAACAAAATCGACAGCTTAAAAACTTACGACTTTTCAACTTTACACACAACCATTCCCCACGATAAATTAAAGTCCAGGCTTTTTGATATCATTAACAACTGATTTTTCAGTAAAAATGGAACTCGTAAATTCACTTACATGGTCACTGGTCATTTGCAAAATTATTTTGCCAAAACACATTATGATTGCACACACAAGTACTCTGAAGTTGACATCAAAAAGCTGCCTGAGTTTTTGATTGATTCTGATTGACAATATCTATGTGGTTTTTGGAGACCTGGTCTTCCAACAATCTATTAAAATTCCTATGGGTATCAATTGCGCTCCGTTATTAGCAGACCTTTTTTTGTATTCATATGAAACAGAATGTGTGCAAAATCTTATGCGTGAAAAGAAGAAAACACTTGCTGTGGCCTTCAATTCAATATTTATAATTAGATATATCGACGACGTATTGTCAATTAACAATGGTAATTTCCATTCCTATGTCGTTACGATATATCATGGTGAGCTTGAGATGAAAGATACCACAAAGTCTGACACATCTGCTTCTTGCTTGGGTATTTAACTTGAAGAAGACGTCAATGGTAATCTAGCATCCAAGCTCTAAGATAAACATGATGACTTTAAATTTTCCATCGTCAACTTCCCTTACTTATGCAGCAATATGCCTTTGTCACCTGCAACGGACTTTCTATCCCTCATTTGATTCGATGCGCAAAAGCATGATCTACGTATGAACAATTTCTAAAACGAGGTAAATTATTGACAAACAAGTTGATGAAACAAGAATATCAGCAGTCTCGTTAAAGTAAAAATTTCGCAAGTTTTATGATCGATACAATGACCTTGTCAGCAAATTCAATTTATCATTGAGTCAAATACTGACAGACGTTTTTCATACTAATTGCTAGTCATTTCATTACACACTCAATTTCTTGATTATGACAAGGAGCACTCGGAGGGTGTGACTGGTTGGCAGGGGATGCTCACTCCTCCATGGACCTCATCCCACCTCTGATGTTTTGGAGGTCTGTGTTATTAGCTCTGCTCCTATTTTGTTTTGTTTTATGGACTCTGGTATTGAATACTGTACGTTATCTCCATATCCCTCATTACTAGAATTATCTTATTGCCCTTAAAATATTTTTAGTAAAAAATAATAATGAATTATGATAATTCTGCAAATGTAATTTCTTTAATAATAAAAAGGACATTAAGAGATGGAATTATTTTCATTTTAACAGCTTAAATGAAATGATTGTAAATATCTTCCACAAACTATTATACAACACCAATAATTGTTTATTATATGATTCACTGATAAAATGATACAGCTCATTACTTGTTTGCATTAAATTAAGTCCTAGCCAAATACAAGAGAGAAGCAGAATAAAGATGTAAATAAACCTTGCCAGTCGTATCAATTTGAATTGTTTTATTACTATTTTAGTTGCCATGAAAAAAGATATAATGTCAGTCCTATTTATAGTATAGATTTTGAAAGGAAGGAATATTATCAGCCGAGGGAAAACTGACAGCCAAAAAAAATTTGTTGGTATTTAAAAGTGTTGGAGGGGGTCCCTGCATCACCTCTAACCACCCTCGCCCAAAAATATATATTCGCTTATGTTTTGTTCACATGAAAAAAGTCATAGTCGTTTAAGGTACTCCGATGCTCAAAAAAAAAAAACGTTGCTGAAAATTAGGCTTGACTTATTGTAAAAGCTCACAAAAATGTCTCTGAATTCTTCAAACTTTATTTTTAAAGTTAATCATATTATATAGGGAAAACAAGTAAATCTGAAATAAATTTTCATGAAAAGCGAATAAAAACACCTACTATGTATTGTCCAATTCAAATTAATTAACAAACATATTTTATAAATAAAAATGATAGGTATCCAGGCTTTCGAAGAAAGACAATTTTTATACATACAAGGTAATTTAATATCTTTATTTACTTCAATCATTTTACAATGCATAGTATATCAAGGTATCCCTATCATTGCAAAACACCATGAATCGCTTCTTATTTCATATCATGTTAATAGACATTGGTATCAGTGGTTAGATTAAAATGAACCTCAGTTTCTTTATGTAATATGTAATACTAAAATACTTTTATGGGGTGAAAATTTCGAATTTTTATTAGGCCTCTCTGAGAACTTCAAAGAACCTTGAATCACATTGAGAGGTATAAAATGAAAATTGTTGCACAAAAAGATTTAATTTTCAAGCTTCATTTTGAGACTTTTTGAATTAAATTATAATTTAAAGTGTTATTCTTTCTGGCTGAGGATCGGAGTACCTTAAAAAGCTTTCCAAAACAATTTGTATCAATTTGGAATTTCCCGATCTATTTTTAGATCAATGTAGAGGAAATAAATCCTTGTATTCACCTGGAACGTCACATGCAGGTAAATACAACGTAGTATTTCAGAAAAATAGGAATTATTCAATCATATAATAAGTAATTAATGAAAATATAGGCAGAATAAACTAGAAATAAACATTAGTACCATAGATCAAATTTGAATGAGTTGACTTTAAGTGGTCCTCATTATTAAATTCTGACAATTCAAATCAATGAATTGTGAATAATATCTCTTTTATCAGAGGGATTTTACACTTGATGGAATACTTCTTGAAAAACTTGAAAAAAGTTTTTATAATTTTAGAGAACATTAAACATAAATAAAAAAATCTATTAAAATGGATTTCTAGACAAACTGCCTGCAGAATTTTCTTTTCCTTTATTTTTCTTTGGTTTTGTTTAATTCATAAGAATGTCAAAATTCTCCTGTTCAATATATAATTATTAAAAGTTTAAAAAAGAAGGTTTAAGATTGAGGAGCCGAATTTTAAAATATTTTTTTTATTTTTTTTTACGGAGTTAAGGTATGTCACTCGTCAGCTTTTTAGAAAAGTTTACACAGATCCCCTTCCTTCAAAACTATTTATTAAAATTCAATTTTTATAACATATCTAAATTCAACAATGTTAATCTTTTAACATTCAATGAAAAAACTGTTCAAAAAGCTACAAAGCAGCAAGATTTATGAGGGACTATTTCTTGTGGCGGAAGGATATTTAGCAGATAATTCTGCAAATCTGCACATTTATTGCATTTAGTATCTCGGAAATTTAGCCTCACATACTTTTCCTCGAAGAAAATTTTCCGTTATGATATTGCTAGAAATATTTAATATATGCCTTATTTTATATTTTTAGAACAAGTATAACACCTTCCCTCAATAAACTTTGCCAAAAAATGAAATCAAATAAGTCTAGATAAAATTTATACCATTTTTCGCCTGAAAATCACATATTTTGACCAAAATTTTAAAATTAACATCACTGACCCCAACTTTTTCTTTCATGATTTTAAAGTACTCGATACTTGTGACTGATCAGCACTTAAGTCGTATAAAGCTTGATTTAAGAAAATGTTTATTGCCTATTTAGTTTTTTAATACCCAAAATATGTTATTTTTTAGTGCAAAAAGGTCACCCAATAATTTACGCGCATTAATTTGCAAAATTTGTTCAATGATAAATATTATTCAAACTATTGTAAGTAAAATAAAATTATATTTATTGCCATGGTTACTTCTGATAAAATATGATTAAGGTTAAAGTCATTTACCAAACATTTAAAGTTTTAAGTGCAAAAAGGTCAACTTAATAGTACCGTAGATCAGTAAGATGCACACTGACCCCCTATTTTCTCTGCGATTTTGAGTCACACTATATGAGTACTTATCCAAAATATACTTCTCAAAAAATCCTTGATTTAACAAATTTCACGAGTGACATACCTTAAAGTAAATATTTCAATGATTTTCAAATATCCCTCTTACAGAACGTTTTTTTCACCGAAGGATTTAAGATAAAATTTAAAAAAAAGGATCAGTGATATCCAATAAAATTACGTGTTCAATATTATCTCTAAAGGGAAGTTTATATTTAACTTGAATTATGCAATACCTCACTAATACTGTTATCAATTATCTCAGACTACCTCTAGACTTTTAGCTCGCCATATTGAGAGTCTTTACGTCAGACAAATTCATTGAGACTTTCATTAGTTCAATATTCCCTTCCTTTTATTGCTTTTTTCGTGTTCTTTTTCATTCAACTTTATCTTTCAGTATCCCTTGGCACAGAATTGTTTGAATGAATGAAACATTATTGAAATACCTAGTTTTCTTACAAAAAATGATTAATTTGGAGAAAATTTGGAAAATATAAATTGAATTGGCTTTGTTTATCATTTCTTTTTCTGTAAGACAAGTTGGGGTGTGGAAGAACAATCAAAATTTTATTTTTTCTTCAAAAACATGCTATATGTATTTATGCTTCAAAGAAAATGTACAAGAGCCCCAATGCCTTGATTTATCAGTCAGTGGTTCCTCTTGTATTCATCTAGATGTCCTGGTGTAGCGGATAATAACCCTGTCGGCGGGGGATGCTCTTTGCTCCGTGGCACCTGATCCCACCTCTGAGGTTTTGGAGATCCGTGTTTATTCTGCTCCTGTTTTGTATTGTTTTATTGAGATTTGGTCTTGATACTGTTTGTTATCTCCATATGTTTATTCTACTTGTATGTATAGTCGACCGCCTGGCGCAGTGATTAGAGCGTCTGCTCTAGAGTCGTGAAGTAAGGAGTCGATCTTTACGTCGCGGGTTCGAATCCCATTGTGGACGTGGAGACCGGACCTTCGGATGGGACCGTTTTAACCGAGGCCTTTGTCGCAGTAGGTGCTGGCACGAAAAAGATCCCTCCCAACTTAATGGCATTGAGTGCCGAGTATAGAACAAATTTTGCAGCTCTCCACCGGCAAGTTGTGGCGTCTCCATATGAGTAAAAAATTCTCGTGAAGGGCGTTAAACAATATGTAATCAATCAATCAATCAATCAATCAAATATGTATCTTGTATAAATACATATCGGTATTTCTTAGTGTAGCATTTTATGAATCCTCTTATATACATCTATTAATCCTGGTGTAGCATTTAATGGTTCTTTTTGTATGAGCCTAAAAGATCTAGAGTAGCATTTAGTGAATCCTTTTGTAAACATCTAAATATCCGGGTGTATCGGATAATGGTCTCTCTTGTAAAAATCTAACTGTCTGGGTGAAGAGGATAATGGTTCCTTTTATGTATCTGAAATATGGTTGTAAAATGACGTTGAAACCTAATTACCCCTGTCATCTCTCTAACCCCTTAAACAATAGAATTTTCGAGCTTTCAACTATTTTCCTTTCCCATTTTCAAAAAAGATATCACGTGCCTTATTCTGAGCGATTTTCATATGGTTCTCGCGTAACAATATATGCCTTGTATACTTCAATATGAAGTATGCCTATTTGTATACTTCAATATGAATTATTGATGCTTGAAAAGTGGGGGATATTAATTCCTCTTTTGGTCTTGGAAATCTCAGAACCCTTTAAAAGTTAAGAAAGAACCCTATTGATTTTGAGGTCAAAAGGTCAAAGGTCAAGGTCATAATCGCAAATTTGTAATATACAATGAAATTTTACATAATAAGGAAACTATTGATTTTGAGGTCAAAATAGTTACGTAAATTTATAAGATTGAATTAATTATGTTATTTAATTCAAATCTCTTCCTTAATCATTTTACAATCAGCATGAGGAGAGTTATTAGTATAAAACATGTTAAAATTGCAAAAATGCTCCTGATAATATTTCCTCTTTGTAATAAAACACAAAATAGTAGTTAAACGTTTAAAATCATGAAAGTAAAATATAAAAAAATAAAGTATAAATCCAAAGAAGAATAATTATCAAAATAACTCAAGTTATTCCCATTATTAAAATCCTCTTCCAAATTACTCCCAATAAAATCTCTAATAAAATCTAACATGCTTATATATCACCCCTGAACTAAACTAAGGTCAAGCTATCAGATCTAAATGCTATAAATCACTACTATTGTGATCCATATTAACAGCTCCCCATGAACTTAATGATAAACAATCTAGTCTGAATGAAAGTAAAATAATAAAAACATATATCTACTGATTAAGAAAAGTAAATGTAAGAAAATAATATAAAAAAATAATTTTACACTTATATATTAAGAACTGTTTATTAAAGGTTTTAAAATTGTGTAAAATTTTCATGGTAATATATACATGTATGTGACTTCAAGCATTTGAGTTAACGCTAGGTATAAAAGAGAGGGGTTCACCATGGAAATGAGAACCATTTTCTTTTTTTTCGAAATACTTTTTTTTTAAATAAATGATAGCATGTGAAATGAAAAAATTAAGGTCTGGCTTGCACAAACTCATATCATTTAATATATTCCATATAAAAAGATCTTCTTACACATAATAAAGAATAAGCAATCAAATCTTTATATCCATATTGCATATTTTTTTCTTAGTATACATGTATACATTTAATACTTCTACAATGAGCATAATAATGTTAAAGCTCCCCCCGAACTGCGCATGGTTTACTTTTTCCTTAAGCGGGGGACACAAATTCTCTGAATTAGCTTGTTAATTCCTATTTTGGTCTTGGAAATCTCAACAAAATATCTTGCCCTGCTTAGTGGCTAATTCTATCTTGACAGCAATGTACGAAAAGATTAATTATGTTATTTAATTTAAATCTCTTCCTTAATCATTTTACAATCAGCAGTGTTAAAATTGCAAAAATGTCCATAAAATCAGGAGAAAATTTTCATCAAAGATCAAACATACATTTCCATGCTAAAGGGCATATGAACTCCAATAAATAATATATTCAACAAGAACATTATTATTTTAAATATAAATCTTTTTAAAAAGAATGTAAAATAATAGTTAACGCTAGGCATGGGCGTTGCTATGCAAAAGAGCTAATAAGAATGCATAAGTTGTATATTTTAATAGTTCAAATTGAAAATTGCAGCATGTTAAAGCACAAATCTGTCCCATTTAAGGTAATAAAACTCATTAACGAAACAACGTGCAATGGCATATCTTATTTAATTTAAAATATATTAAAAAAAGTTATAATTAAAAAACATCTAAACAATTGCAGTTTCGACATTGTGCAGCAATATCTTGAATCATTCGAATATCCTGCGTCTCCTTTTACCTTGATTCTGTAAAACAAAGTAAAGTATGTCCTTGCACAGATGCGATTTTGCTGATTTCCTTACAAAGTCGATGATGTCATAATATGACGTCATAATGTGCACTGGCTATCACATGCCGTGGATACCAAGAATGTATTAAACCTCCATACGTAGACTGGTTTGCTGCTGACTTTTAATGTCTTAAACTTTTTTTGTCAAGTATATTTTTAGTTTCTCAACATATAGCTGAATTAAAAATCAAATAAAAAAAATGGGGGTCAATATGCTTCTTTTGGCGCTTAAAAAATTTAATATGACCTTTTTGCACTAAAATTTATGTCTTCATAAAAAAAATACATCTTCGACGTTTTCCCTCAAATATTTTTATCCAAAATAAAGCATGGAACAAAATAAACTTCAAGTCTATTTAAAAAAGAAATTTTAAAATCGTGACAAAGAAAAGGTTTAAAATTGCTTCGCGCAATCAATTATTTGACATTTCTGCACTCACATTTCTGGCATTGAAAATTTTATAAGCAAGAAAATTACTTTAAAGTCTTAAAATTTTGCAGAATTTAAGCAGATAGGTCAAAGGTATCATAAATACATTATTAAGAAAGGAACGTCAAAACTGGAGGTGTATGATATAAATTTTAAGATATTACTAAAAATGTGTCAATTTTATGTTAAAATTGGCTCAATTTTTTTCCTGGACTTTCAGAATATATAAACTATTTTTGTAATATTCGTCGACAGAATTCATAAGAAGTAATTTAATATATATTTCAGAACAAGCATAAAAACAGCTTCGTGTGCAACCAACATGGAAAAATAGGAATCTGAAATAAACAGTACCGTATATAGTTCAAAAGAGAAAAATTGATAATTTTCTTATAAAAAACCTTCCGCCACAAAATATAGTTCCTAGCTTAATCCTGATTGAATGGAATTCAATTGAGTTTTTGCGATGGGTTTAGTTTAATTTGGTTTGTAGAATCTAAATTCAATGTTAAAACTTAAGAATGATGCAGAATTTTAGAAATAAAGGTCCAGACCAAGATCGACTCAAAACGATAGGATCAAACGTCCTTAACTCACTTGCAGATTTGTTTAAAATGTTTTATGATCAGTTAACGGTGCGTACGACAGGCCTTTTTGTTATACAACTTTTTATCAGTGTCTGAGTCTCGCTTAAGAAGAAGATCGATTGAAGATAATTCTAAAAACGCATATGCAGTTCAAATTTATGCAGGTGGTGATTTTACTAAAACTAAAAAATATCGTGATTTAAAATGAAGAAACATGACTAAAAGGAGCCTTGGTCACCTTTGTTCATTTTTTAATAACATCGTTTTTGCTGTCGTCTTTTTGTGGGATTTTAATGATTGCAACTATCAGGAAATCCAAAACAGACATGGTCGAAATAACAAGGATTACAGTTTAAACAAGGAAATCAAAAGCCTCGTGCATCTAGCCAAAAGAATGAAATTCTGTTCAAATCAATCATTCATGTCAGCGAAAGGTATATATCCTCTCTCTCTCTCTCTCTGGAAATTTTTAATATCGGTTAATGTAATGGGAACTGTTTTTTTTTTTAATAATTTCACAACCTCCAGTGTTAGCAGTTAAAGTTTTGTACTGCTCAGCATTAATATTTTGTTGTTAAACATTTTTAAAAACATGTAAATATGCGAGAAAATTTCCTTTTCATTGTAAATAAAATAGCTTATAGGGTTTAAAAAAATATATCGATCTAAAATTCGTAGTAAATATACTTTGATTAAATATAGAAAAATTTGATTTACTATTTTTTAATCATTTCATAATCTCAAGTGTTAGTTTAAGTTGGACGCAATAATGAACTGCTCACATTTGATGTATATTTCTAAAAAGATGTATGTACATATGCGAGAAAAATTCTTTTTCGTGTAAAAATTTTTTGAAGAATTTAAAAGAAAAAAAATTAAATGATCTGAAGTTTATAGTACATGTAAATATACTTTGATTTGCTTGAGTAAGTATAGTTTACTTTGATTTTATAAACGTAATTTGTTTCCGAGGATAACTTAACAAAATACTACTGTTAACTATAGTTTACTTAAGTAAACTGAAGTTTCACCATTGTAAATCAAAGTATTTTTACGAAGAATTTTAGATCGATATATTATTTTTTTTTTGGAATTCCTATAGTGATTTTCTGAAATTGATAAGAAATATATCTGGTATATTTACATATTAAAAAAAATTACGGTATGTAATTTTAGAAAATTGTAGGGCTCTAATTCTTTGAAAAAATGAACATCCCCTGACGTCCGACAAACCCTGCCCTGTGCTCCTTGTATTGATTGAGAAATAAAGGGAAAAAACCGTTGACATTTCTGTGTGTAAATAATGGCTTAACAATAAGTTTAAAAATCTAAACTCACAAAACATTTTTATAAACAATATGCTCATATTTCCTAATTAAGAAATTAGAAAACTTTATAAATACAATGTAACATTGTGTTGAACGGTGAAGAGGAGATTCTTAAAAATCATCAAACAGTAAAAACTAAATCAGTTGAAACTAAATCAATAAAATAAATCATGGACTCGGATGTACCGGTAAAACGGAATATTATTTAAATGCTATAATAATTGTTTGCAGTTTACGCCAAGTGAAGAAAATAATGCAATTTGTGTCTAATCATAAGTTAATTCCCATCATTTTTATAAATGTATCTGAATTAAACACGTTGATTAAAGACCGTTTATAAATAATTGAATTCTTTACATTGTTTATGGAGGTTGCTTTAATACAGTGTGCCCTTTCGATCCTTAGAATTAAGAAATTTAAATGGCAAAATAATTTGAAAACATCACTGAAAAACATAGAGCAGATCTTGATTTAGTTTGTTATAAGATAAAAAAATCCAGGTATTCAGTTTTCCCCTCATATTCAGTAATTAATAATTATTTGGATTGGTTGTGTATCGTAAGATGGAGGACTTACAATACCCATCTCCTTTTGACATGACATGTGGGGATTTTGACACGTATACAGTCAACACTTGCCCCCAAAAGCACAAATATATTTTCACATATGTATTAACACAAATAAAAGTAAATATTTGTCCTTGTATATTATAAGAAATAAAATGAAAAAGACTCGAATAAAAAAAACAGGAACTATTTAGGTGATTGATTTTTACAAAATGTTAAATGACTCTTGTTTGACAAGTGAAATTTAAGTAGACTCCAATTTGCCAACAACGCCAATAAATAAAGACAAAAGACTGGGACTAAAGCGTTAAGAAACCTGATAAAATATGTTCATCTGATAAGATGTGTTTAGCTCTCATTGTTTTCTATGCACCTTGCTCATCAAGGTATGAAACTTTTTTTCCACCATTAACATCTAATTTTGATTAAAAAGAAATGTTTTTACAAATTTTACCCCTGACTTTACTTTTTGAATGACGCGTCCAATTTTAACCGAACTACAATGAAAATTTTTAATTAATCAATTTCACCAGAACGATAGATTTTAGAGCAGTATGCTTCTTGTCATGATCGGGGACTGACGGAAAATCAGTAGAAAATTAAGTGTGCAAATAATAGGGGAAGTGTGAATGTGTGTGTGAATGTGTTTAAAAATCTTATTATGTAACTTGACATGTCACTTTTTGAAAAAAAAAGTGTGCAAATAATGACCTGGCATTAAATTAGATAGGCGTCAGTCAGCATTTTACTTAATGATAGATTGTATTTTTCAGATAAGGTCATTGTATCGACAATTGAATATACGTAATGTTAACTATTTTTTAAAAAAACTTCTTCATACGTAGAGTGAGTGTGTATCGAATCAACTGAGAGATATAAACCTCTTATGATTAAGGTATATTGCTGCATTAGTAAACGAAATTGGCGATTGATTGATTGATTGATTGATTGTATGTTGTTTAACGTCCCTCTCGAATTTTTTTTTCCACTCATATGGAAACGCCACCAATTGCCGATGTAGACTACAATTTTGGTCCATTACTAGACACTAAGGCCAATTGAACAGTGAGGGATCCTTTTCGTATCAGTACATACTACAACACGGGACCTTGGTTTATAAGGTCTCATCCGAAGGACCGGACTCCGCGCTCACAGTGGGATTCGAACCTGCGACGTAAGGATCGACTCCTTACTTTGCGACTCTAGAGCAGACAGTCTAACCACTGCGCCACGCGGGCGACAAATTGATGATTAAAGTTTAATTCATCACGATTATCATATAGCTTTGTTGTTAGATTACCATTAACGTCTTTTTCAAATCAAAATATCCAATTATGAAAACAGATTCGTCAGACTCGATTAAATTTTTTATTGCAGACCTCACTGTAATATATCGTGTCGACATATAAATGAAAATAACTATTATTATTACAAAAATTGGGTTTCTAATCATTCACACAAGTAATTGATGTGATTGAAGGTTGATATTTACTATTCTTGTTTCTCTGCTTGACAGTATCTATGAAATACAGTGTATAAGGAGATAACGAACAATATTTAAGCTCCAAAGTCTACAAAATAGAAGAAGAGCACACACCTACCTCCAAAACATCGGAGTTGGGATCAGTTGCCATGGGGGAAGGAGAATCAACTACTGACCAGTCACTCCCGCCGTGTGCTCCTTGTCATGATATGGAAATAACGGAACATCCGTCAATATTTCAGTGTGTATATGATCTAACAATTAATACTACAAACGTCATTCAGCAGTTGACTTATTGATTAATTGTGTTTTCTCACAATAATGGCCAATCTGTTAGATTATGATTAATGTCTTTTTCGAGTAAAATATCTAAAAATGAAACATATGTGTCTTTTGGAAAACATGTCTTCCAACGGTCATTATAATTTCCTTAAATATCCATTGTACCAAGTTATTATCAGTTCTATTTAGTATTCATCTCTAGCAGACTTGCTATGGACCTCAACTCGAAAAATAGATGTATCGACAACGTATTATAAATTAAAGCAATTTATTCATGATTCAAAACTTGAATAATATCCTCCTTTGAAAGACAGTTATGGAATTAAATCCCAGTCCCTCTAATTTACAATTAAAACAATAAGTATGGGACTTGCTTTCCAAAGTACATCCAAATGATAACTTTTTTTTTAACAAGATTAAAAAATACAACTATTAGCTTGATATCGACAATATATTTTTTGTTATTCAAATTACTAGTGAATGGAAATGAATTTTTTTGTGAAAGAAATCCTGCTCCCATTACAGAAGGAATATATAGATATAACGAAGTGTAATTAAGCTCAACGTCAAATAAAACAATATATTTCAGATGGAGGGCAAATAGTAACTCCCAAAAACATCATAAGCGGGAGCAAAAGCTTCAGTTTGTAAATAATTGCCCAACAATTAGATGTTTTGTTTGTTTGTATATTGTTTAACGCCCCTCTCGAGAGTTATTCAATCATATGGAGACGTCATTTGCCGGTGAAGAGCTGGAAATTTTATCCTATACTCTGCACCCAGGGCCATTGAGCAGTGAGGGATCTTTTTTTTCAGTACATATTGCATCATGAGACTTCTGACTTCTGACTTTACCATCTGATCCGAATCCACGACCTACAGTGAGATTTAAAAAAATATATAATTGTTTAAGTTTCCAGTGAATGCATGATTTGGGGGGGGGGGGTGCTACTGCTTGTATATTGCAGTTTTGAATAAAACGGTTGTTACGTAAACTGAACAAAGAGCTAGGTTCACTTTATGCATAGAATGGCTCTATCCCAGTATATCAATTATTAAACTATCACACTCTTTCCCATTTCATACATCAAAATAAAAAAGAGACTTGGTGCTTTCATTTCCAATAGAAAAATTTCTTTTCGAGAATCTGAATGTTGGAAAACAGGCTTTGAGAAAATGCAATGCTCTTGAATATTGCAGAAAACACATGTATTGAACTAAGTAGCTCTTGCTCTTTAACAAAATGAATAGTTAAAAACAGTATAACATTGCACAATGCAGGGGTTGTCTTCTTACATAAATGCAATTTGTAATGCATATTTATAAAAACCCTTTCTGCGGGGTAAAGCGTTAAAGTGTGGTGAAAGAGGACGGTGTATTTAGCACGGAGATTTAAAATTTTAAAATAGGGATTGAAAATGGTGTTTGTAAAAAGACGATTCTCACCAAAATACTATAGTGCTTATAGAATAATGAAGCTAAACAATACTTATATTCTTTCAGTGTTTTTTGTACTACTGATCTTCTGTGGGATATATATGCTTCTGGTTGTGAAAACATTTTTGATGAAATACCATATCACTTCAAGGAACTCTCTTTCATCTGCTTCCACATGGAATCTTAATTTTAAGGATCTAGCTCAACGATTATTGAAATTAAGACCATCAAAGAGGAAAATTATAGAGGAGAATGTAACCAATAAACAGTGTTTGATTTCAACATTAACTTCAGAGATAAGTATGAATCTATCCATCTATCTATTAATCTCTCTCTCAAAATCATTAGATAGGCATCCTCATATACTCACAAAAAGATACTGAATATGTATAGAAGGCAGCACTACGTATAAATTAATTTATACACAAACAATGTGTGCTATTGTATATTTATGTGCTGTGATAAATAAAAAAAGTCATATGCGTTTTCAGAGGGCAACCGGACACTTGACTTAAATCCTTGTGTCATGGCGGAGTGTCAAACATTGAGACTGTACATTGAACATGACGTTATAGAATCGTGTAATATGAGATATTGCAACAAAACAATGTGCGAACATGTCAAATGTCCAAAAGCAATAAACACATCAAATTCAACTGCTTATACAATACAAGATCCTTCGCTTTCCGGTGATATACAGAACTGCACTTCTGTTGTGTTTTCTTCTGCGAGAAAAATGGGAATGGTCGGCGGACATTTGATACCAACAGACTGCAGACCTACACGTCATGTAGCAATTATCATACCGTTTAGAGATAGAAAGGAACATCTTTGCATTCTTCTTAAGAATCTAATCCCCATTCTAATGGTTCAACAAACAGAATTTAGAATTTTTGTGATTGAACAGGTACAAGTAATTTGTTTTTTTTTTAATATCTAAATGGTACCCCATGCAAGTCCTCTTCAATAAAATTCAAGAATTCAAGAATTTCATTAACGCAGTATTATATTTTAGATTGGAAATACTACATTTAATAAAGGAAGACTTATGAATGCAGGTTTTCTCGAAGCAGGAAAAATGTTTGACTTTAATTGTGTTTTCTTCCATGACGTTGACCTAATTCCAGAAAATGATAGAAATTTGTATTATTGTGGTGACCAACCACGCCATCTATCGGTGGCTATCGACGAAGATGGTTACAAGTAAGATTTGATTATTGAGTTTTTTTCATATACATGTATATATATAATAATGATTCTAATGAAATATAACAAGGGATATATCATGAAATGGCATAATTTTATGATAAAAAATTGAAACTGTTTTGTTGACTTTTCGAAAAGAAACAACCGGGTATTTGTAATATTATACTCTCCCGATTCCTCTGACTGTTGGTAATTTAGTTTTGTAGAAATGTAGAAGATATCATATGCATATAGTAAAATGAAGTAATCATTTAGCAAAAAGCTTTCAAAACCAAATTATATAACTATCCGTGTATGATATGATGCTATTAGGAAATGATATTTCCAAGCAATAAATGCTTAACATATCTTTACTTATGAAAACTCAAAACCTAAACTTAAATCCACGTGACCTGGGCATGATTAAATACCAATACAACATCCAAGGCCAAAACATTTGAATAAATAGAAAAAAATACGACGGAATTTTTGAATTGATTTTGGAATGTATAGAGATAACGAACAGTATTCAAAATCCATAAAACGATACAAAATAAGACAGGAGCAAACACGGACCTCCAAAACATCAGAGGTGGAATCAGGTACCATGAAGGAGTGAGCTTCGCCTGCTGACCTGTTACGCGCGCCGTTTGCTCCTTGTCATGATCCGGAAATAACGGAAAATTCCGTCGTCAATTCAGTATATAAATAATGGACTAACAATTTTCATAAAAAACGTCATTCATGATCAGCATTTGACTCAAAGATAAATTGTATTTGCTGACAAGGTCATTATATCGACCATTGAACTAAAAGGCCGAGATTTTAACCTTACCTTTTTCTCAGGTAAAGGGAAGGAATAAATTTTACATGCTTGGCACCCCGAGGCATTGACGGTCGTGCAGACCACGGAGAACGCTAATCCCTATACACAAACAGTATACACATGAAGTCCATGAGTATTACCTGTACAGCCTTTTGCCTACTTTTCATCATAAGAGCAGATCTCGACATCGTAAATAAAAAGAAATCATTAGTAATAAATGATATTTTCAAAATTACATATTTTTCGGACTTGTATCTAATATCAAACAAGCAGAAATCCTTTCGGCCGACTTATGTAAAAAAAAATCTACGTACCTTACGTTGTACGTTGAGTTCAATGTAAAAAAAAATGAATTACAGGTACAATTTTAAATGTAAAATATTCATCCTTGTTTTTCAAATAGTATAGACATAGAACAACAGATGACCAAATATTTGTAATAGGGGCATAAGCCTTTTATACGTTGGACAACACATGGACACAGACTACCAGTTATTTTGCTATACCAATGTAAAGAATATTAAAAATTTTGATTAAAAAATTACATCAGCTTAACTTACCAGAAACTAATGAAAGAGTGAGAAGTTGAGAAAATCTTTTTAAAAGTTACCAAAAGGTCAAACCTTGTGTAAAAGTTTACTAGGTGGTATAAATTTCATTTTATTCAAACGCTAATCGTTCCTAAACAGCATAAAAATCCTTACAAATATACATATCGGGTTCCAGTAAATTTTCAACCAAGCCTCTTTCTTTATTCCTCACTAAGATATTAACAGGAGTGAAGGAAAAAATTCAAGAATATTGTGCAACAATATATTCGAGGAGTGGTTTAATTCAGATGTAGCCAATTAAATATTCCAAGAGACTTTTGGAAAATTTGAAATTACAAGATTTTACCAAAGCCAACAGCTTAAATACTTTCGACTTTTCAACTTTATACACTACCATTTCCCACGATGAATTAAAATCCAGGCTTTTTTATATCATCGACACCTGCTTTTTCAATAACAATGAAACAATTTTCTGATTGACAATATCTATTAGTTTTTTTTGGAGACCAGGTCTTCCAACAATCTATTGCAATTCTAATGGCTACCAATTGTGAGCGTTATTAGCAGACCTTTTTTAGTAATTATATGAAGCAGATATATCGACGATAAATTGTCAATTAATGTTGATTTCCATTCTTATATGTCGATACGATGAAATATGTTGTATGAAATGATACATTCCGGTGAACTGGAAATAAAAGATAACGTACAGTCTGACACATCTGTTTTATATTTGGATATTTTACTTACAACCAAGCTATAAGATAAACGTGATGACTTTAATTTTTCGATCGTCAACTTTCCTCACTTCTACAGCAATATACTTTCATCATCTGTATATGGGATTTCTTATTCGTTTATATTTAATGTATGTTGGACAAATAAATTGTATTGCTCGTAATTATTTTGAATATAGTTGTTATTTAATCGTATGCAATTAGTTTCAAACTTCCTAGTTCAGGAGTATTATTTAATCAAATGTTTCAGATTTCTCTTATTTAAGTTATTACATATTGTAAAAAGGTCTAATGATTTGTGTTTTATGTTGTATGGGTTTTCCGACAGGTTGATGTACAGCTGGTTAGTGGGTGGAGTGTTGGGATTTTATTCCTAAAGTTAACGGATACTCCAACATGTTCTGGGGCTGGGGAGGTGAAGACGATGATATGTACAATAGGTAAAAAATTGTTTTTATTGAACTTAATTGTCCTGATTTGTAGTGATTTTAATTCAGATGTGGCCAATCAGTAAAATTATAAGAAACTGTTTGGAAAATTTGAAATCAAAAGATTTTTCCAAAATCAACAACTTAAATACTTTGCTTTAACCGTGACTTTTCAGACTTTATACACTACCATTTCCCACGATGAATTAAAATCCAAGCTTTTTGATATCATCGACATCTGCTTTTTCAATAAAAATGATACTCATAAATTTACTAACCTTTTCATTGGTCATTTGCAAAATTATTTTGTTAAAACATTCTAAGTGTACCATTGCGCGTACCTTGAAGTTCACACGTCAAAAAGATGCTTGAAATTTCTAACTGTGACATTTTTCTATGTGTTTTATTTAGAATATATAGACATATTATAAATGTAAAAATCATTGTATTGCAATTTTGTGTTCTAATGCGCTACCAACACGTGAAATGACCGATTTTATTGATATAGGCGTAAATTTTTACCTTTTTAATGAAATGCAGATATATATAAGGATATAGTCAATTAATAATGTTGATTTCCACGCGCATGCACGTGCGCTTCGCTCTGATTGGCTGAAACTAAAGTCTCAATATCTTTCTTGTTTTTAGATGAAATCCTTTGAAATTTTGTACATAGCCATGCATTGGAAATAAACATTTATATAACAATTTTCTGAAAACACATCTGTTTTATATTTGGATATTTTACTTACAACCAAGCTGGTTTTGATAAACAGGATGATTTAATTTTTAGATATAATAGACTTTACAAGAAGGTACTTCACCAGCAATCCATACTTACATCAGCTGTATATGGGATTTAAATTATAACTCCCGTTTATATTTAATGATATAATGGACTTCTGGACAAATAAATTATATTGTGCGTAATTATTTTGAAATTTTAATAGCTATTGTTGGTTTTCAACCATGCAATTGGGTTTCAAACTTCCTAGATCAGGATGTATGAATTTAGGTATGCCAAATGTTTGCACGTGAAATTTCTCTTGAATGAGCGTATGTTTTAATACTTTTATTAAATACTTTAAAACTTTAATATTTGTGTATTATGTATATGGGTTGTGTAGACAAGATGATATTTTCATTGCACATGCATTCACATGCGCACGCGTGCAATGCTAAAATTTGAATGAACTTGGTACCCTTCTGGGTAAACGTTGTTAAAGTCTCAAATGCATAAAGTTTGTCTTATTTAATGAAGCTTACAGGGAATATGGCACCAAAAGGGAGCTGGGGAGCGGGAAGACGATGATATGTTACAATTAGAACTAGTTTGTTTTTGCGACTTAAGGCGAACATGTCACTCATATTGAAATGCCCTTTCTTCGTGACTGCACATTTATTTTTTACCTTTATTAGGCGTTAAAGTCTTTTTGAAATGAGAAGATTTTATTATGCCTGTAACATTTGCGACTTATGTTTTCTAATCTGAATGACTTTTTATTACGTCAGGCAGTGAGACTCAAACACGTTAAGTAAAATACAACTTTTTTTGTGTGACTCTTGATCCAGAGTACACACTTTATTTATTGGAATTGTGTCATATACGCGGTAAATAACAATTCACAGATAGAGTAAATCATCTCTGCAGCTATAACTTTACTCATTCTCTGCGATGAATCCCGAAAGAGAAAATTCTTATAAAATACAAATTTTTGTTTTTAAAGGATTTTTTTTAATTTTGTTTATTTGTTTTGTTTGATTTCATTTATCATTTTCATTTTTTGCCTTGCTAAAGAGCCGCGGTACATATGAATAAAATAAAATAAAATAAAATATAATATATTATTATATAGTTTATTTATAGTCTTATATAATCTATACAAACGCAAACTTTTTATTACCGGATTTTAGGCCGTATCCACCGGAGGGTCAATGCACGTGCAACGGCATTGTGACATCACAATCAACATCAAACGACGTTGTAAGCAATGGTTGCAACGGCCGTAGCGAGCTACGTATCTGAGCAGGAAAACAATTATTCAAACCTATTTGATTTTTTGTGTCATATATGCGGTAAGGAAAACAATTACAAACAGTAATCTGGAGATTTTTTTTAATTTTAAATCATCTTTGTCAGTCATACCAGCCTCAATGTCTTATCTATTCAAATCCCGACTATATAAGAGAAAATAATTATAAAAAAAAATCTTTTTTATTTTTAAAGGATTTTTTTAATAACAAACCATATCTCAACACCAAAAGTTTATTTGTTAATATGTATTGATATAATATAATATAATATATTTGTAATATAATATAATATAAGATAATATAATATGATATATATATATATATATATATATATATATATATATATATATATATATATATATATATATATATATATATATAAATGGATATTATGAATAAATTAATGTAAGAATGAAATAGAAGAGACAAAAACGAAAAATGAATGCGTTCAATTATTCTTGATCTGTATCAAAAAATGATGATTACAAATTTTCTTAAAAAAAAACACCTGCATTTGAGAAAAAGAGGATGTATGAGGTATATTAAAATAATAAACGTGACCATTTTATTTCCAGAATATGTCATTCAAGATTCCGCGTGATACGACCTCCAGATTCTATCGCTAGATATACGATGATTCGTCACAAGAAGCGGGAACGATGGCCGAAAAGGTAATTCAAAACCTCACTTTACTAGTCACCTTCTTTAACTTAGACCCAAGCATTATCTTTAGTTTCGCAGTTCATTTGAAATACATAGAGATAACGAACGATATTCAAGCTCAAGAAGTCCAATCACAGTACAGACCAGGAAACATGGTCCTTTAAACATCAGATATGTGGGATCGTGTAGGAATAAGCATGTCTTGCCAACTGGTCGCACTCGCCATGTGGTATTTATTATGATCGAAAAATAATAGAATTATCCATAGACATATTGAAAATATGGGTTTCTTTATAAATGTGTATTCTATTTTTTACAAACTCTTCCGAAAAATCTTCAACTTTCACTATAAAGTGTCAAGCGCTTTCCTTAAGAACAGGTGCGTAGCATCAGCGAGGGGGCAGGGACCAGGAACTTTTTGCAATTAACAGTAGGTATCAAAGAGCTCACGAATTGTATTGAGTTGTGTTGTTTATACATTTCTTAGATTGGTCACTGCTCGATGTGTCCACCTTTTAATACCAATTAATAGAATGTGTGTATATACATCTTAAAAAGTTTTTGTCTTTTTTTTTTAGAGTTGAAGTTCTTAATACGTGGAAATCAAGGTTAAAGACCGATGGACTGGGAAATGTTCCTTACAAACTGATATCTTCTCATATTTACACGTACTATACTAAACTCAGAATCGATGTCGGAAAACCAGATGTTATTAAAAAGAAAGCTAATATAACCTTAACGACACAAAATGTCAGAATTAAAATATAATTTTAAATATAAATTATATATAAAATATATTTAAATATATTTTAAAAGCTGTGTTCAATATCTATCAATAATCATCCCAAAATTACAAAGACAATCAGAAAAATAAAAAGATCAAAAGCAGTGTCGTTATTATTAACAGCTACCTGTAAACAATTGTAAAGACCTTTTTAAAAATTGAATTAAATTTTATTTTAAAACAACCTTGTATGTATGGTAATCCCTGCAGAATATTGAAATATTGTCTTCTTTTTTTTTTCTTTATAATCCCTTTTTTCTTCATAAGGAATTTCATTTGTATCAGAGCTTTTGTTTTATTTTCTTTTTTGCACAAAAGAGCTATTTAAAAGATGCATATTAAGTATCAAATAATTAATAAAATAAGGTCTATAGTAGATGTCACGATCACAGACATATAGTCAATGGTCATTTATTTTTTCTACGGAAGCAAATGAGTGTTTTAAATAAGGAAATCATCTTATCATACTTTAGCTCTACAGCTTGATCAGTTGTTGCAAAGCCTGGAGTTATGATTTTCTTGAAAATGCCTATCTATTTTTGTCGAATATATGCTTACTGTATAATACCGGTACTTAGGTACAACTGGACATTGTAGTCTCGTTGTTTTCAAATATAACTCCAGGACTAAACCTTACTCAAAAGACATTATGCAGGTAAGAATAGCCATTGTCCAGCGTCGTCATTAAAGTCTACTGAATAAAATTCAAATTTGATTTCACAAATAACAATAAAACTGATAAGTTCAATCACAAACTTCGAAAAATTGTTCAAAAGCTTATAGAAGCAAAAACATATTTCGAACAATATGGCAAAAGCAATTTAAAGGCGAATCATGAGACATATGGAGATAAGGAACAGTACTCAAGCTCAAAAGTCCATAAAACAATACAAAACAGGAGCAGAGCAAACACGGACCTTCAAAACATCAGAGGCGGGATCATTTCCCACATGGCCTCGATACGACAATAAATATTGCTTTGCAATTCATAGAAACAATATTATTAAATTATAAGAATTCCTAATTAACCAAAATATTATATCGAATTAAATCAAAACAATACAAAGTAGTTGATATGTCAAAATGGACAAGCAATGGGTGGTGGTTTGCAAATAAATTTCCCAGTTTAGAGGCCTTATATTGCAGACTCTTTTATCATGCTTTGTTATTTATACAAATGTTATCTCGGGAATTAACCAAATGTTCACTAGCGTTGTTGCGGCCATACGCCGTTTGACTGACAAATGCACAGTCTGAACAATGCGTTTATTGGTATTTTTTTCTTCTGGCTCTTATTTCATCAACCCACTGTGATTGCAAACGGTCTGGTTTAAATTTCTTCACAACAATTCGAAACCAACATGTTTTGTTATAGATAACTATTTTCTGGAACGTTATGGAGATATTGTATACAATGCCATAAAATTCTGTTGCCCCTGTCAACCATATGATTGGGCATCTTTTGTTATGCTACCATGCTGAAGGTATCTGTTTTTTTTAATTCCATCTTTCTCCTAATAATGGTGAAAGATAAGGTAATATTTATTTTAAGTCGGGCAAATCAGCAAAAAAGGTTCTTGCTTTACATATATAATCTGGGTAAAACATGCAATAGCTTTGTTTCAAAAATGCAATGAAAAACATTTGTTCTTGGTTCGTGGATAGATATGAACCTCCAATCTCATGCAATTGTTTAGTTTCCATGACTCATTGCTTCAAGTCTTTAACCAAGTTATAATTTTTCAATAACTGTTCAGTAGCTTACTCTCCAAGATGAAACAAGACACCGCCAACAATTTCATTTTAAATGAATTGTTAGTACACGAGTGACAATACATTAAATTAAATTTGGTATCAAACAAAATGACTTGTAAAAAAAAAAATAATGAATTGTATGAAAATAAGATTGATAAAATATGGAGACATATATCGCATTGTATTAGAGTAAAATGTATAGAAATAACGAACAGTATTCAAGATCAATTCAATTAAATAATCTAAAACTGGAGCAGAACAAACTTCCGAACCTTCCGAAACTTTAGAAGTAGGATCAGATACTATAGGAGAGTGACAATCCCCTGCCGACCGGTCACGCCCGCCGTGTGCTCCTTGTCATGATCGGGATTTGACGGAAAAATCCGTCGACAATTCACTGTGTATATAATAATCTGACAGTAAGTATGAAAAAAAGTCAGTCAGCATTTCACTTAATAATAGAAAGTAAGACAACTCCAGCTGATAAACTCAGTTTTATTTCTTTCTTTGAGTACATTTTCAAGTTATAAGTTAATTTTGAAACAAAGAAAAATTCAAATCAAGGAATACTACAGGAGTGCAAACTACAAAATAAATAAAGAAAACAAAATTATTAAGTAAAGAAATCGAAATCATTAAATGAAAAACTGAAACTAAAATACTGATTTCAAAGATATATGGTAAGGGCCTGAACCTATGAATCATTCCATAAAGCGCACCACTTTGTAACTCTATATATTTGATTTTGTTTCGACATGAATCAATATGTACTTACTGCCTAAAATCGCATTTTTAAAGAAAATGATTCATTACTGTGCAATTTTGTTTACGGTATTTTGTTTCTGTGTCGAATTCTCATAACGTTAATGTTGGAATCGGTAAGGCTGGACGTAGTGAGGATGGCTGAATGTCTAGGTGAGAGCTCGGTGTAATGATGTGTAAATCCGACATCACTAATCACTGACCAGGGCAGGTAATCACCTCCAATTGACACAATCCTACATAAAGCTGTCGCACGTGTAGTCATGTAGGTAATGTATAGCATGTGAATTACAAGGTATGTCAACGGAACTTTAATTTAAACAAGCCTATATTATGTGTATAGCACATGAATTGTAAAGAAAATTTCTCAGAAAAACCGTATATTGTGAAACAAATTCTGTGGATAAACGAGGTTCTATTTTCTAGTTTAGGCACGTGCCAGAAGCCAAAGAATGATGCGTTGATTTTTGGGGAATACTTATAATTGTTATCATTGTAAATGATGCTTATAATATGAAATCTATTACTTATTGAACAATATTGTTGTAGACTCTCTTAGTTCTTAAATTTTCCTTTTTTTCTTTCTTTTCTTTCCTTTTTTTGCAATCACTGTTATAGACCATACAATTTTATCTATAAAGCATTATTCTTATGTGACCTAACTAAAGTTATTGTCATTAAAATGTCTATATGATCTTATTAGCACGTCCCGTGAAACTAACAATGTCATCTGTATTTACTTCGTCATTTATTCGGAATTTTATTTCCGAATATAATAAATATGTCACTTATATACCTGCTATATACTATGTATGTTACAGGAAATACGAACATGACCTTATAATACATGGTTATGACTGAAGGTGTCGATATACAATTATATTTCACACATTTTTGCAGTAGATGTTTTATGATTACTTAAACAGCTGGCTTTTAACCTCCTTCCCTGCAGTCACGCATTTTAACATATACCATTTCCTATTTCTTACGCAAAATCACGCATATACCGTTTCCCCGTAATCACGCATTTTCACGCACTTAAAAATGTTCATTTAATCTTAAATTTGATGCCAATTTTCTTCTTTTTTATACTTGCAAAAATCTAATAAAATCATAAAAATTATATTTGGATTAAAATATTTTATTATAATATTATTTACGCCAAACTTTAAAGATACGTGTACCTCGCTATAACGTGCTTGCGGGGAAATGGTAAATTTCTATTTCTATGACGTGAACATTAAGTGTATGTTGCATAACAGTTGAGTAAGTTGTAAAGAGTTAAGGACAGATGCCGATGGAATTCTCGCAGCGCTGCCCTACACTACACTGTCATTGAGAATAGAAGTGAGGTACAGTTATTTGGACATTAGTTTTAACAGAGGATTGTTACCAATACATGTTGTAATGAAATTAATTATTATTTATAAAGCACATTTTACAACAAATCTTAAACTAACATAACTGTCCTAGTTGAAGAAATATTAATATTGAAAGCCCAAAGAAATTCACTTTTACATGGATACCCACTTCCGCCCCAGCCCGAAGTTGAACTCTCAACCTTCGGAATCTGTCTCCTAGCAGTGCAGGAACAGCGCGCTAGACTGCTAGGGCAGTTATGTTAGTTTAAGAGTTGTAGTAAAATTTGCTTTATAAATAATAATTAATTTCATTACAACATGTATTGGTAACAATCCTTTGTTAAAACTAATGTCCAAATAACTGTTTCTCACTTCTATTCTCAATGACCGTGTAGTGTAGGGCAGCGCCGCGAGAATTCCATCGGCATCGAAAGCAAGTTTTTTGACTTGCCTAGATAGCCGAGCGGTCTAGCGCGCTGTTCCTGCACTGCTAGGAGACAAATTCCGAAGGTCGAGAGTTCAACCCCGGGCTGGGGCGGTAGTGGGTATCCATGTAAAAGTGAATTTCTTTGTGCTTTCTATATTAATATTTCTTCAACTAGGGCAGTTATGTTAGTTTAAGAGTTGTTGTAAAATGTGCTTTATATTAAAATAATAAATAATTTCATTACAACATGTATTGGTAACAATCCCCTGTTAAAACTGATGTCCAAATAACTGTATCTCATATCTATTCTCAATGACCGTGTAGTGTAGATCAGCGCCGCGAGAATTCCAACGGCCTCGAAAGCAAGTTTTTTGACTTGCCTAGATAGTCGAGCGGTGTTCCTGCACTGCTAGGAGACAGATTCCGAACGTAGAGAGTTCAACCCCGGGCTGGGGCGAAGTGGTTGTCCATGTAAAAGTGAATTTCTTTGTGCTTTCTATATTGATATTTCTTCAACTAGGGCGGTTATGTTAGTTTAAGAGTTGTAGTAACATGTGCTTTATATATATATATATATATATATATATATATATATATATATATATATATATATATATATATATATATATATATATATATATATATATATTTTAAAAAATGATCTTTTAAACAATGCTACTTTTACATGTCAACTCAAAAAAAAAATTGGTCTTTTAAGTAATGCTACTTTTACATGTCAACTCAAAAAAATTTAGGTACCCTACCAGGCATTTGTGCAAGATAAAAGAGAGTGGTGCTACCCGTAACTTTTCATTTTAATCGGTAAGTACTTACCCTATCTCATCTATTTTTTTTTTCACAAGTCACATATTACATATAAGTGGAAATGTTCTGGGCAACCTTCAACTTTTCCTTAAAAAGATGAAAATTACTACACTTCTTATGTATGAAAGAGTTAATACGGATGTTGAAATACGGCGTCTAGAATCAGAGTGTATTTGGAGTGTAATTGGAGAGGAGATCTATTAAATGTCACACAAATAAAGCAGTAGACGAAAGCTTTGGAATATGTCCACTGTCTGATGTTAGAGTTATTTTCATCAACTTGGTGAAACTAACATAGAGTATACGGGGTTAAAATGTATCTTCGAATATTTGGCCTATCATTGATCCAAAAATGTGAATTTTCACTTGCTAAAATGGCCCCTTCGATTGTATATCGTTCTAAATGCTACATTCAATTTTTTAGAATTAAAAACGTTGATTAACTACACATGCATGTAGTCAACAGTTCGGACGGAAATAGATAAACATTTCATACATAAGATGAATCCCTGTCCTTGAGGAATTAATGTCATCCGTTTTATATAATTTTTCTATCTGTCTAAACCCTCCACATGCACAATATTCCCGGTAGTTGCACCATGCAAGATAACATTACAATGCACATTTAAATTCAGTGTAATTTTCTTTATGAAATCACTTAGAAATCCACAACGATCAAATCACTATAACATGTCTTTAGTTTTAAAGGAAGGTATTTATTATGCGAGTGTTTTCTTTAACTCTTTACAACTTGTGGAACTGTGACGCAACATATATTTAACTATCACGTCATAGAAGTATGACGTTACCTTTTCCCCGCAAGCACTTTATAGCGCGATTCAAGTTTCTCTAAAGTTTAGCGTAAATAATAATAAAAAAAGAAAAAACAACATTACGTATCAAATATATATATTTTTTTGCAACATGTAGTAGTTATTGTTTAAGAACTTCAAAATGTATTTGAAAACAAGAAATGTATATAATTTATATATTAGGTTTTAAGGTTTAAATTTTAATTTTTAAAAAATACAAGTTTTATTTATCAATTTATTTGCATAACCGACAGTGAAACCAACGAATTTTAAAATACCCCACCCCCGAAAATTGATGTATTATTTGAAAGAAATCAGGAAATTGCAGCAATTTATTTTATCAATCAAACAATAACTTTATTCCTCTTGCTGTTGTGGATTCCATGATAATCATTAAAACAGGAATTGCTGCACAAGTGAATATTACAGACGCCACACCCGTAGCAAGTGTCTTTTCTTTTCCTGGGTGTTAACACGAAACACCGCTTGCAGTAGGACCTGGATCTCCCCATCCTTACAAATATATGGCCTGTCATACTTGGAAGTTTGTGACTGGAAATAGGTTCTTTTCTTCCAGAGAATTGTCCAATCAATTGCTCCGCTAACGCCAATCGAAAATCAAGTTGACTGTATCTTTTCTTCCTTGACTGGCCACTTTCTTTACAGATAATAAATGAGTCGATGACGGCCAAGTTAAGGAGGAAATACAATAAGTATTTCCACCATTTTCGACTCTGCCTACCTATAGTGTACTTCGATCTTAACTGATCAAAAATATCCACCCCTCGGAAATAATTCTGGTAATTTGCGATGGACTCGGGACGGCGAACTACCACTGTAGATCCGTCCTTCAGTCTTCGTGAGGCGGGTGCACTTTCATGTAGAGGAGAAGAATTCGTCGCTAGCACAGCCACGGGTCTCGTATCCATCCAGACGGTGGCCGTCAATTGTCCATCCTGTCTATAAATAAAATTTTAATCCATGTACATGTATTTTAAACTCTTTGAATTCACTGGAATGAATTGCATATTTAAATTCATCAGTTGAGTAATTTGACACTGATTTGGAATTTCATATTTCTAAATGTCCACAAAAAATTTATCAGTAACAAATTAGTACCTGATGAGATAATCCCCTTTATTAAGTGTGGGAGGGACTTCAAGTCCGTGGGAAAGTCCTTCCTGGTCCTTACTATAGTTCCACAGGAGAAGATTTTTTTTGATAACAGAACTTTAGCTAAGGTTATCGATGTGAAGAAACTGTCATAAAATACATGAAAGTTCTTGCCAACAAGACTCTCGGTAAGTCTCTCAACCACACCCTGGCCCAGCGGAATACTCTGTCGCTGACCACGTGCTTTCCCCATATACACCTCAAACTAGTGACAAAAGCCAGACACACTATCACAGCGTAACCACACCTTAAGGCCCCAGCGAACAGGTTTTGATGGTATATACTGTTTAGCCTAATATAAATATATTTTTAATATAATCAAGAATAGTGCTAATTAATTGACATTCCATTTTTTTAATTTACATCATTTCGCACAATTTGTCTTTTTATAGATGGGCTTTTAAAAAGTTTCAATTTTTTTGATTGAAGCTGTGGAAGTAAAGCTTGTTTACTTATTAAAAAAAATTAGATTAAAAAAAAAAACAACCGTATGGCGGCCTTCGTAGGCAATCATCCCTTCATCAATTGTTTGGTACTGCCCTGGACTGTATGACTTATTTATGTTCTCTGAAACCATGTCCATTAAGGCACGGATTTTACTAGGGGTGGGACGATACACAGATCTTGCGATACGATACGTATCTCGATATATTGGCACGATACGATACGTATCTCGATATTATGATAAATCATAAAACTATTTTAAAAAATAGTATTTTATTTCATTTTTTTGTCTTGACATTAACACAACATGATAAATTATAAAACTATTCAAAAGGAATTAGTATTTTATTTAATTTTTTTGGTCTTGACATTAATTCAAAAAATTATTCTATATCAAATCATGTGTGCTATGAAATTAATACTTGAAGAAATGAAGTTCATCAACTTCATTGACTAAAACTTTATAAAAACAATAGTACAGGATAATTGTACATATTACCAAATTCCTATTAACAAGTTGTTTACAAATAGTTGTTTAGTTTATCAACGAACACTGACTAAAAATCCATTTTAAAAAATCACATTTACATTATTATTAATTGCTGAAAGTCTGTAGCCAAGTTGAGATTACAAAAAAAAGTATGAATGGAATAACAATTAATAATATCAAATGTTCTGGAAACGATACTTTTCTGTGAATAGCACGCTTTGCACACTGACCTTTTCTTGTCCAATCTACCGAGGCTGCTTAAAAGTGAAAACGTATTACCCCTAATCAACGACTTATCAGTTCTCAAGTGTATTTTCAGTATCAAAACCATCTCTTCGCTTCGTACAGGCCGCCATTTTCAAGTACAGGTACTTTCATTTTCAACTTTTGGATAGGTCGTTCGTGTATCGTTTCGTACCGATATTTGAATGCTTGTATCGTAAACCGTATCTTAGAGGAAAATATCGATATGTATCGGTGTATCGGTATATCGTCCCACCCCTAGATTTTACACAACTGATCATTGTCATCAGTAACTGAACTACAATGTAGATACTGGGTGAGTTTTTCATAGCGTTTTACTGGCATGACATTCTGAAAACCGGCATTTACCAAGAACTTGTTTTTGCTCCAATAAAGTTTATAATCCGGTAGCTTGTTGATGCCCATTAATATCAAAAGTCCAATATATGCTTTCATCTCTTCTGTAGTGCAATTGTACCAATGCGGATCATGACCTGTAACATAGATAGAGTGGGAACTTTTATTATATCATTGTCTGTCCGCCGTGACCAAAGATGAGAATTTTGTATAATCTTTCAAAGGATTTATAAAGAATTTTTTCAATGAATGAAATTTATTCATTTCCTAGAGAGGGGGGGGGGGCTTACAAGGGTTCCGCCCCCCTTTTTATTTCATTTCCTAAAAAGGGTACTGATAAAGAAAATACCAGTACACAATATATACCCCGGTATATTATTTTTTTCTGCAAATAAGAAATGTAAACCATGCATACCAGTCAGATTAATGTTATAGATACTAGACTGGTGTAGAACCCTGATCACAAAACGATGGAAAGAAAAAAGAGAAGAAAGCATAATTTAAAGTGAATTATTCCAAATGATAATTATGTTTAATCAATCTTATACTAATTTTGTAGGAATTAACCTTCAATATTTATTTATTTATCGTAGAATGTTTGTTTGATAAGTACATCTAGGAGTGCTAATTACAGCTTACTGTGAAGTAACCCTGAAAATGAGAGAGAGAGAGAGAGAGAGAGAGAGAGAGAGAGAGAGAGAGAGAGAGAGAGTTTTATTTTATCACTCTGTTTATGTAATAATAGTAGGCTCCTAAACAATATAATACTTGATTTTGAAAATCAGACAGACCTATCTTTCTATTTTAATGAAAAAAATTGCCGTGCAACACATATTCATAATGAAAGTAAAGTGTACCGCAGGTTTGGGGAAGGGGGGGGGGGGGCTGCCGTAAGCCCAAAAGCGGGTCCGGGACGGTGCCCTGATAGGTGCTAAGGGTCAAGTACCTAGAAGTTTTTTGTTTTTTTTCTGACACGAGTATTTATTTCCTTGCAAAAATTTATGCCATGTCGTTTTCCGGTAGAAATGATATCAAACAAAAATTGAACTGGAACAATATGACTCAAAATAATTTTAAACTGTTCATACATTTAAGCACAATATTTTTGTGGATGGTAATGTTTTATTTAACTCCAAATAGCTTTCTATCTTCATTTTTTTTCTTAAATAATTATGCGTATGCAATTACATTTCCACAGCTAGTTATGCGCTTGGTTCCTGCGTTTCTGCTGTTCTGCTCATGCAATCAAGTACAACATTTCTATTGTATTGCAAAGTAATTTTTATAATCAATACTATTTTTCTTAGCATTCTGTCTTTGCTGCATACATGCATATTTGTTTGTTTCTGCTGTTAATATACTCAAGCAATCAACATCGAAAATAAGCTGAAAAAAGTCTTTTTCTTCAGTGTCATTCTCCAGATTATGTGTGGGCCCGGTGGTGCCAAGAAAAGGCGGGAGCGCTATTTCTTCTAAACTTGAAGTCCAATTTGGTGCGATGCCCTCGCTTTCTTCAACATCACTACTGCTGCTTGATTCTGAGTCATAGTCAAATGGACTTTCGTCACTGTCGGTCTCTCCTTCATCTGAACTTTGGTCAGAATTATAAAGACTCCGAAAAATATCAGAATTTGCTATTGGAGACGAATTTGTCATATTTCTATCATATTCACAAAATCAATAATATTGCGTCATCTATACTCAATAATGACGTTTAAAATCGATTATGACGTAATATTTTAATCAGATTAAAACTTTTTTTTATTTTAAAAGATATTAACAAGTATAAAATAAAAGGGAATCGGCATTAAACTGAAGATTAAACGTACTTTTGAAAGTGCATGAAAAGTGCGTGATTGCGGGGAAACGGTAAATGCGTGATTTTGCGTCAGAAATAGGAAACGGTATATGCGTTAAAATGCGTGATTGCGGGGAAGGGGGTTAAAGAATGATTGTTTTGAAATGTTTAAGATCTCTCTGCGGTTAAACGTTGAGAAAAGTGTTAGAAATAGATTAATTTTCATAATACAAGCAAATGTAAGAGTTGTGGTGAAAAGCTCTTTTTACAACGTCATAGACATTCATACAAAAAACTTATGAGCTTATGTCTGTTGATTGCCGTCTCAGGAACTTATAATATTTAATTCGTGAAAAGTACAACACATATTCTTGACCGCTTAACACGTATACATTATTACACACAAACCTAAGGGAAACCTGAATGTGTAGGGAAGAGTTTGGAACCTTGGACAACACGTATACACAATTGCAGACCATAACCAGGAAGACCCAGGATTGCATGCAAGGAAGAGTTTAAACCTTTCTCAAACTAGCCAATATCTGAGTACGAGTCTCTCTATCTCTCTCTCTCTCTCTGACAAGTAAAAAGTTAAACTTACTCATAAACAATATCTAATTTAAATTACTCAGTGTTTTTCATTCACTTTATCCGTACAGTTATTTATCAGTTATTCTCTCACGACTCTTGAAAAGCAGTTTACCGGTATACATATTTAGTGAGTAATTGTTGTTTTTGGTCTTAGACTTCACAACAAAAAATCTTACGGTAACCTTTTACTAGGACTTATTGCATGTTGACAGCAATTTAAGACAAGATTAATTCAATAAACTATAGTATTTACTTAAAATTTCTTTCTTTTATATTTTCAATCAGCAGTGTTAAAATTGAAAAATGACCATGAAAGCATGAGAAAAATTTTATCAAAGATAAATAAATCTTTGTATGAACCTTAAGGTAGGATTCTTCTCTGGTTTCTGAGTAGATGAAACATTCAGAGTATATTTGCTTATATGTTTAATATATTGAGGTGTAAGGAATTTAAAAGACTATATTTTTCTTTCCGCATCACAATTGTACAACTTTGAATAGAAATGGTAAACTGCGTTTGAAAACTAGCAGGGACTATATTTTTGGCGGAATGGTGGCGTATGAAAATATCTTCTTTTCTGCCTCTCAATTTATAATAGAACAATGAATTTAGATATAATTTTTACACAATCGAAGTCTTGGAGAAATTTTCAAATGTAAATTAGATAAATGATGAGGGACTAAACTTTCAAAATATATCAAATAAATATGATTTTTCAAACAAACTAGAACTTTATTAGCTTTTAAACGCTTCCTATCAAAGTGCAGATTTGAGCCAAAAATCCATAAAGAGTATTTTTTCTCTCTTAGTAAACGATCAAAACTTTTTGTTTTTGTATCATTTTGTACATTTATATGTCTACTTTATTATATGTGAAAATAAGAAAAAATGTTAAATATAGGAAGCATATGAAAAAAACTAAAATATCCTAAATAATTAAAAAAAACAGAGAAAATTAGGATCAGCCAATATCCAGTTAAGTTAAACTATTTATGTTAATTTGGTTATATCATTCTATAGACCCGGTGTAGTTATATGTTTTTATGCAAAAAGAACAATCATTAAACTTTTGAAATAGAAGTAGGTATCACATGATTGGCAACAGTTATTTTTTATTCTTAATGTCAAGGAAAAAGATAATGACCTTGACCTGACCTTGCCTCTAATATAAAACGGTCAAATTTAATTTCACTGATATTATCACTTACTGGTATTGTCTTCTTGATTCTGTGAAAATTTCATTAATTTTTAGATATTAGAAATATGAGAAGAATCCTACCTTAACTATCTAAATTCTGACAATGATATCTCCTAAAGTAAATGAATATCTCAATAAATAATATCCTTTTTGAACCAACAGGAACAATTTTATATTGCAAGGTATTTTTTTTTTGCATCATTTTGAAATCTCTAGGAACCCCCACCTAAAACCTTGGTTGAAAAAAGTTCATGGTGAAATATGTTCAGTAAGCACTGTGTCCGACAAGCCTCTTGTTAAATTGCGTTTATCAATACTGAAAATATCGAGTCTCGCTTAAAAAAAAATCAATTGAAGATAATTTTAAAAACGCATATCCAGTACAAACAGCTGTGATTGGTGAATTCAAAACCCAAAAAATCGCACTTTAAACTGTTTGCAACAATGTAATGAAGAAATTTGACTGAAACGAGCGTTCGTGACAAGTGTTTATCTTTAGAAATATTCTGAATATTAGCAATTTAAGAGGCGACATACGAACAACTTTTTTTTGTCGTTGTTTTTGTGGAAAAAAATATGCTTTTAAAATTGATTTCAACTATCAGAAAATCTCAAATGGACTTGGACAAAACAACGCGATTACAATCTAAACAAGGATATAAAAAGCCTCATTTATCTGGTCAAAGACTGAAATCCTGTTCAAATTCATCATTCATTTCAGCGAAAGGTAATGAGTCTCTCTCTCTCACTCTCTTTCTCTCTCTCTCTCTCTAGCAATTTGTAATTATGTTCCCCAAACGAAGTTGGGGAACATATTGTTTTTACTCTGTTTCTTCTTCTTCTTATTATTAAGGTCTTCCGTCTTCACGGAAGATCTTATAGTGATTGAATTGTTTCTTATTATTAAGGTCTTCCGTCTTCACAGAAGACCTTATATTGATTCTACTGTTTCTTATTATTATTCTTTTTTTGACCAAGATTTTGTGCAGGCGCTTTCTCGAGAATTATTCAGCCGTTTTCAATGAAATTTTCAGGAATTATGCGTCATCATATGAATTTTATATAAAATTCCGTTTTTTGGAAAACTCGCTTCCAGTGCCAAGTTATGGACAATTTCCTGATTTTAAAACCCAATTGTGTCTCCCTTTTTATCGAAAATGACTAAATATATGAACTGGAGACTTATTGGAGACGATAGTTCGTTACATTCTGGTTTGCAGAATCACCTTTTCGTGCGTTGTCAATACTTCCGGTCGTTACGAGATGCAAATTTTAAAAAATCGTATTTTCTAACTTTTTTTGCATTTCAATATTTTTCATTTCTTTTTGGTATGTTTATAGAAACCTTTCTCATAATGCTCACTATATAATTTGTTTGAATATTGATAAATCGAAACTCTAGATATTAGCATTTAATAATCTGAAGCGGATCCAAGATGGCGGCTGTCTCTGTCAACTCCGACATTTCGAAATAGGGGTTTACGGAGTCAGCCGAGCGTTTGCTTGAACGAAAGTAACACAAGGAAAAATGAAATGTAAAGGAATACTTGGATTGTCACGTCGTAGTTACGTTGCAATTCTGTGTCAAACTATGTTCTTCTTAAACGTCTTCTAATTTGGTTTAGGCTGGTTCTCAAAGTAGAAAAAGGAAAGACTAAATGTGCAAATGAAATTCGATATATAATAATATATGCTTTGCACCACCGAAAAACAGATCTTAAATCATAGTTATAAGTAATAGTTTTTTATAGAAACAATATCAATGAATATAGTAAGTATAAAAAAAAATTACAAACTGTTTTCCCATGCACACTTGTGTCATATTAGAATAATAGAAAAGACCAAATAAGATAACAATTTTTTAAAAGATCGCTAAATGGAGTTTATATTAACATTCTTGTCTCAAAGATCTGATTCATGTAATTGAGATATGGTATCCGATTCCTTGACCGTCTTCGGGCGACACATGTTTTTCGGCAAAACATTTCAACTTTTTCATGAAAGTGTAACTAATCGGGATAGTTCACTATGGGGATAAACAGGAAATTTAGAAAAGTTAAAAATTCATAGCTGTTTTACTGCTTTAGTGTTACTTGCTTATATACAATATGGAATTTGTAAAATGTGTTAAATATACTTTCTTCACCTTGACATTTTAGCTATAAGAACGTTTTTTTTCTTTCCTTTAAAGCTATCACACCTATTTAATGGAACATTCCAAAGAAAAGGCGTGAAGATTTACTCGTGGCGTTTGACGCAAAATTATGAATAGTGATTCGGCTTTCATTATTCTAAGACAGTTGTACTGTTGCAGAATTATATACATATACATTAAGAGCTGTGGTCCCAATAGCAAAATGGTAAGCGCATTGGATTTTCACGCTGGCGATTCGGGTTTAATCCCCTTTGTTTCCATAAAAATGTTTGATCACTTTTTTCAGCTCGATTTTGCATTTTTTGAATTTTCAGAATCAGACGGAAGACCTCTCGTTGCTCGCAACGAACTTCTTTTCTAGTTAAGGTCTTCCGTCTCCAACGGAAGACCTTATAGTGATTGTACTGTTTCTTATTAAGGTCTTCCGTCTTCACGGAAGACCTTATAGTGATTCTACTGTTTCTTATTATTATTCTTTCTTTTGACCAAAATTTTGTGCAGGCGATTTCTCGAGATCTATTCAGCCGTTTTCATTGAAATTTTCAGGAATAAAAGATCATAATATGAATTTTATATAAAATTCCGTTTTTTTTGAAAATTCGCTTCTGGTGCCAAGTTATGGACAATTTCCTGATTTTAAAATGCAATTTTGTCGCCCCTTTTTATCGAAAATGGCTACGGATATGAACTGGAGACTTATTGGAGATGATAGATCATGACTTTCTGGTTTGCAGAATCGCCTTTTCGTGTGTCGTCAGTACATCCGGTAGCTACCGGAAGCATATTAAAAAGAATGTAATTTTTGAACATTTTTGTTTTTCAATATTTTTCATTCATTTTTGGTATGGTAATAGAAAACCTTCTTATAATACTTACTATATAATTTGTTTGAATATTGATAAATCTAAACTCTAGATATTAGCATTCAAAAATCTGAAGCGGGTTCAAAATGGCGGCTGTCTCCGGGATAGGATTTACGGAGGCAGCCGAGCGTTTGCTTAAACGAAGGTAACATAAGGATAAATGAAATGTAAAGGACTACTTGGATTGTCACGTCGTGGTTACGTTGCAATTCTGTGTCAAACCAAGTTCTTCTCAAACGTCTTCTAAAATTAGATTTGACTGGTTCTCAAAGTAGAAAAAGAAAAGACTAAATGTGCAAATGAAATTCCATACCTAATATTTTCTGATTTGCACCACGGAAAACGGATCTTCAATCATAGTTATAAGTAATAGTTTTTCAAGAAAAAATATCAATAAATAAAAATTCTCCACTGTTTTTTCCATGCACACTTGTGTCGTATTAAACTAATGGGGTTTATATTAACATTATTGCCTCAAAGATCTGATTCAAGCTATTGAACACAAATGTTATCCAAATCCCTGACCGTCGTTAGGCGAGCCATGTTTTTTGCCGAAACAGTTGAACCTTTTCATGAAAGTTTAACTAATTGGGATAGTTTACATTGGGGATGAACAGGAAATTAACAAAAGTTAAAAATCCATAGCCGTTTCATTGCTTTAGTGTTACTTGCTTACATACAATATGGAATTTATAAACAGTGTTGAACATACTTCCTCGAATTTTAGGCTATAAGAACACTTTTTATTTCATTGAAGATATCACACCTATTAAATAGAACATTCCAAAGAAAAGGCGCTAAGATTAACTCGTGGCGTTTGGCGCAAAATTATGAATAGTGACTCGACTTTCATAATTCTAAGACAAAGCATTGTTAAACAGAGGTATGTATATACAAGAAGATTTAGAGCAGAGGTCAAAATTAGCATAATATTTAGCGCGTTGGATTTTCATGCTGGATTTTTATGCTCGCGACTTGGATTCAATCCCCCTTGTGTGCAATTTTTGTTTACTTTTTAAGCTCGATATTACGTTTTTTTTCCGGAATCGGACGGAAGACCTCTCGTTGCTCGCAACGAGATCTCATCTAGTTATTCTTATTCTTTTTTTTGACAAAATTTTGTGCACGCGATTTCTCGAAAACTATTCAGTGGTTTTTCATGAAACTTTCACAAAATATGTGTCATTATATGAAGTTGTTACATCCGA
The DNA here is from genome assembly GCF_032062105.1 of Saccostrea cuccullata. NCBI lineage: Eukaryota > Metazoa > Mollusca > Bivalvia > Ostreida > Ostreidae > Saccostrea > Saccostrea cuccullata. The sequence continues at coordinate 86,279 of NW_026938096.1, forward strand.
AGAGAAATTTGGAAAATTCGCTTCTGGTGCCAAGTTATGGACAATTTCCTGATTTTAAAATGCGATTTTGTCGCGCACTTTTATCAATTATGGCTAAGGATATGAACTGGAGACTTATTGAAGATGATAGATCATTACTTTGTGGTTTGCAGAATCACCTTTTCGTGCGTCGTCAATACTTCCGGTTGTAACGAGATGTAAATTTAAAAATATCGAATTTTCTAACTTTTTTGTTTTTCAATATTTTTCATTTATTTTTGGTATCTTAATAGAAACTCTCCCTATAATGCTTACTATCTAATTTGTTTGAATATTGGTAAATCTATACTCTAGATATTAGCATTCAAAAATCTGAAGCGGGTCCAAAATGGCGGCTGTCTCTGTCAACGCCGACATTTCGCAATAGGGGTTTACGGAGTCAGCCGAGCGTTTGCTTGAACTAAAATAACATAAGGATAAATGAAATGTGAAAGAATACTTGGATTGTCACGTCGTAGTTACGTTGCAATTCTGTGTCGAACTAACGTCTTCTATAATTGGTTTTGACTGGTTCACAAAGTAGAAAAAGAAGACTAAATGTGCTGATGAGATTCGATACCTAATATCTTTTGCGCACAATGGAAAAACAGATCTTAAATCATATTTATAAGTAATATTTTCTCAACTAAGAATATCGATGAATTGTAATTATTAAACTTAACGACTGTTTTTACCATGCACATTTGTGTTATATTAAACTAATAGAAAAGACAAAAATAAGAACATTTTTTAAAGATCGGTGAATGGAGTTTATATTAGCATTCTTGTCTCAAAGATCTGATTCAAGTTATTGAGCATAAATGGTATCGATTCCTTGACAGTCATAGGGCGAGTCATGTTTTTCGGCGAAACATTTAAACTTTTTCATATAAGCTTAACTAATCGCGATAGATCACTTTGGGGATAAGCAGGAAATTAAAAAAATTAAAAATTCATAGCCGTTTCACTGATTTTGTGTAACTTGCTTATATACAATATGGATTTTGTGAAATGTGTTAAATATACATTCTAAACCTCAATTTTAGGCTATAAGAACGTTTTTTTTATTTCATTGAAGCTAACACACCTATTTTATAGAACATTCCAAAGAAAAGGCGCGAAGATTAACTTGTGGTGTTTGGCACGCCATTTTGAATAGTGACCGGCCTTTCATTATTCTAAGAAAGAGGCGCTGTTGCAGATGTATATACAATTAGATTTAGAGAGGAAGTTCCAATAACGTAGTATTTAGCGCGTTGGATTTTCATGCTGGCGACATGGGTTCAATCTCCCTTGTCTGCAATTTTTATTTACTTACAGCAAAACTCAGTTATAACGAAGTCACGGGGACCTATGAAATTACTTTGCTATATCCGTAATTCGTTATAACCGTATAAGAAATTCATTAAAATTATATACCTGGGGATCCAAGATGACTTCGTTATATCTGTAAATTCGGAATATCCGTGTTCGTACTAAACGAGTTTTACTGTATTCAGTCGACGTTACGTTTTTTTCTTCGGAATCGGACGGAAGACCTCTCGTTGCTCGCAACGAGTCGTTTCTAGTTCTTATTCTTTTTTTTGACAAAATTTTGTGCAGGCGATTTCTCGAACACTATTCAGCGGTTTTTTCATGAAACTTTCACTAAATATGTGTCATTATATGAAGTTGTTACATCCAAACAAAAATTTGGAAAATTCGCTTCTGGTGCCAAGTTATGGACAATTTTCTGATTTTAAAATGCGATTTTGTCGCGCACTTTTTTCGAAAATGGCTGAGAATATGAACTGGAGACTTATTGGAGATGATAGATCATGACTTTGTGGTTTGCAGAATCACCTTTTCGTGCGTCGTCAGCACTTCCGGTAGGTCATTTTGCGCGCATGTGCTTGCAAGAGCAGGCACGTGCAACACGTGAAATGACCAATATAATGTATATTGCCGTAACTTTTCTATTCTTCGATGAAATGTTTTGAAACTCATAATATAAGGATATATTAGAAGCTTAAACAAGAGGACATGGTCAAAATGGCAAGATTTCACGCGCATGCACGTGCGCTTCGCTCTGATTGGCTGAAACTAAAGCCTCAATATCTTTCTTGTTTTACGTCATAATCCTTTGAAATTTTTAACTTAGTCAGACATTATGAAGATCTACAGCATGTTACATAAGAATTTTGAAGAAAGCGCGTACATGCATGTGTGCTGGCAAGAGTGCGCACTTGCAACGTGAAATTGCAGATATAATGGATGAAGCCGTAACTTTTCTATTTCCTGATGGGATTTTTTGAAACTCACAATGCATGGATATATTAGTATAGACAAGATGACATAGTCAAAATAGCAAGATCTTACGCGCATGCACGTTCGCTTCGCTCTGATTGGCTGAAACTTAAGTCTCAATATCTTTCTTGTTTTACGTTATAATCCTTTGAAATTTTGAACATAGTCATATATTATGAAGATCTACAGCATAATATATAAATATAATCATGAAAGCACGTAAATCTACGTGTGCTGCAATCTGCTTGGCTGAAACTTTAAATGCCTATAACTTTGTTTTTTCTCAACAAAACAGGATGAAATTTAGAATATGAATATGTATAATGGATTCCTAAATGATACTACTATCGAATGCAAGGACGTGCTTGCATGCACTTGCGCATGCACAATGCGTAAAATGAACAAAATATTTGAAAAAAGATAACATTTATATTTTTATGACTTTTTATTGATTCTTGGAATATAAAGATATGTTAATGATTAAGACAACATGTCATGATCACCTTGCATGTGTATGCACGTGGGTTTGCATGCAATGCATTAAATGACAAAAAGTTGATATCATTGTAGCTTTTAAAATTCTTTTATGATATCCTGCGATACTGAGCATATTAAGAAACGTTTTAAAGGAAATTGGCACAAAAAGGGAGTTGGGGAACGTTTGGGGAACATCTGTAACGGTCCCCGTTACAATTAGAACTAGTTGATATTAAATTAAAAAATATTCTTCATTTAATGATTGTTGATGTGTATACACATTATAGTATTTTATCTGCTCGGGTAATATCCCATTTAATTCACATGTGTTCTATTTTCTTTTAAAACATAATCATTCCGTAAAATCAAGTGTTTATTCAAGTTGGATGCTATAATGGACCCTAGGTACCTTTTCGAAAGACAGTCATGCAAATTAACAAGTAAAGCTTATTTTCATTGTAAGAGAATTTAAGAATAAACATCTCCTGCCAAACGGTCACATCCGCCTTCTACTCCTTGTCAAGATCAGAAAAATGAAAAAAATTTAATGATACATTGAATTTGCTGACAAGGTCTTTGTATCGTCCATAGAGCTTACGAAATGATACATGTTACTTCAAACGGGACTATTGTTTCATATTATTAGTAGCTTGCCTTGCTTTAGATATTGTTCGTTAACTGTGTATCACATAAAAATAGAGAGAGAAAAAAAAAACAAAATGCACGTAATTACGTTTTGATAATACGAATTTTGCTTAAAAGATTGTGATTTCAAATTTCGAACAGTTTCTTGGAAACCGCATCTAATTTACTTAACTTCTCCAGGCACGAAGCAAGGGGGGGGGGCAGGGGGGCCTGACGCCCCACTTTTTTCTCCAACATTACTTTTACTATTGAAAATGTTCATTGAAATACAGATTGGCTCTCTAGTTAATACTACGGTAAAATAATATAAGGGAAATGCAACATTGTATCCAAAAAAGTGGTACTGAAAGAAGTAGGCATCTGAGAAAAGTTACCCCCCGTCGCCTCCCCCCCTCCCCGCTTTCAAAAACGAAGCTACGCGCCTGTTCTCGAATAAAAGTACTCCTTAGTAGCTGTAAATATATGGTAAAAAGTAAAGAAAGATATTTGGTAAAAAAAAAATTACTGAAACACGCTATGTATTTTAGGTAGGGGCTATGGATATAAGCATGATTACGGCTTGCAGAATTAAATTCCGGTTACTGTGTCTGACACATCAGCCGGTTGCTGGTTTAATCATTATAAAACAATCTAAATGTTTTATTGAAATCTATTGAGATTATGTTTCAATTTTCACCATATAACATATGTCATGTTGATTTTTAGGAGTATTATGAACCTAACAATCTAATTTTAGAATTTAAAAATACTTATTACTTTTTGTCTACCTTTAAAAAAGGAGTAACTCCCCTCCACCCCTTCCCCCGAGGATGTAAAGTTTAAAGAAGTATATAAAACGTTTAAAAGAAATCAGATTCATCGTGAGAATGGTAAATCTACATATACCCGTACTTACGATGCAAAATTTCATGAATGAAGCATATGGAAATAACAAACAGTATTCAAGATCAAAAGTCCATAAAACAATACAAAATAGGAGCAAAGCAAACACGGACCTCCAGCAATCAGAGTTTGGAAGTAGATGAACAGGTCTAACTTTTGAATTGAAATCCTCTTAGGTTCAGAGAGTATACTAAGATATATTTTATGATAATATATAAATGATCTAATTTTCACTCATATTAATTAAGACACCACCATGTACCGGATTTAGACTACAAATTAGATGCACATTCCTGTGTAATACTCAAAACTGAATGGACAAAAGAAGAAAAACATTAAACGACACCAATCTCATTCCCCAGCTCTGAATATTTTTTTTCAAAAATATATAGCACTGGTATCAGATAGTTATTATTGATATTTTCAGGAGAAGGATATGGAGATAACGAACAGTATTCAATATCAAAAGTCCACAAAACAATACAAAACAGGAGCAGAGCAAACACGGAACTCCGAAACATGGAGGAGTGAGTATCCCCTGCTGACCGTTCACACCTGTTGTGTGCTCCTTGTCATGATCGGGAAATAACGGAAATATCAGTCGTCAATTCCGTGTATTAATAATGGACTAACAATAAGTATGAAAAACGTTAGTCAGTATTTGTCTCAATGATAAATTGTATTTGCTGACAAGGTCATTGTATCGAACATAGAACTTACGGAATGATGACTTTCAACGAGACTGTTGATATTCTTGTTTCATCAACTTGCTTATCAATAATTTACCTCGATTTAGAAATTGTTCATACGTAGAGCATGCCCTTGCGTATCGAATCTACTGAGATATATACACTCCGTATGCAGGTGATGAAGGTACATGTATATTGCTGCATAAGTAAGGGAAGTTGACGATAGAAAAGTTAAAGTCGTCACGTTTATCGTATAGTTTGGTTGTTAGATTACTATTAACGTCCTTTTCAAGTAAAGTATCCAAGTACGAAACAGATGTGACAGACTATGTGGTATCCTCAGGTAACACATACAAAGAGAAGTTCGTTGTTAGCAGAATGACCAGTTACAGGTAAACTAGGGATGCACTTCAATTTTCTGAATAACAATTGCATTTCCAGATGTAAATACGACCGGTCTTTGTCTTGTAAAGCAAGGTATGTGGTTTGACAAGTTTGACTTTCAAGAGAGACTCAAATACCGTAATTTGTTTCAATTAAATCAGAATGAAATGTGGAATGTAATTTTTTTAAATGTGAGCCTGTGAAGAATTACAACATTGATTTTATATAAGGCGTTCGCATTCATTCTCCCACGACCACCAGGAAGTTTAAAAGCAAACCAGTCCTTCAAAGGCTTTCCAGATCTATGTGTTGATTTTATTCTTCACTATTGAGACACTTGTGATAACAAGGCGGTCTATCTTTGGATATAGGGAAGATTTTTTTTCCCTAAAGGTACGAATCAAATGGGGATATTTATACCTTCTTCTTGCTATGATAGCTTGTAGAAAACACTTTTAATGTCTGTTAATATTTTATGCTGTTCTTCAATTTGCAGGAATATTTAAACATGTTACATGTACATAAATGATTCATTTCTTTAAACATTAGTTTAATACTATGACTAAAACACAAAAATAACTGTGTATGTCTGGTGTGTCTTATGGTGTGAATGCTAATAAAAAGTTTTCAAAATTATTTAAGAAATAAACAACGCTATACAGTGAACATGGCGTTATGAATAGCAATTAATTTGCTGACATATTCCAGCAGAGGTATTGCTATTCATAATGCCACATTACTGAATAATCGTTGTTTATTACTTATATTTGCATTCTTTGATTTTTTTTCAAATTATCAGAGGAAATCCTGACTTACATAAGGACGCGGCTTCTTGTCTTCAGAAATAAAAAACAAACGGCATTAAAATCAGTTCACCTGATCAATTATCCTTTTCTCTAATAAATCACAAACAATTTATAAAGTAATTCCCTCTCAAACACAGTTATCTGGATACAAGCAGCGCCGTCACCACAATCTCTTAATATTTGTTTTGATGCAGTTGTGACGTCATCGATCAACTTTATTGAAACCTCATAATAATAATGATTATTATTCCAGAATGCATTTCTATGATTTTTTTTTTTAGTTTTTCTATTTATTTTTTATATCTGAAATCATTCTTGAAGTAGATATATTAGTAAAAGAAATTTTCTCTCTCTGAATTGTATACCCAAGTGTGAAGAGTTATTGTTCTTTGTACAAATATGCATGATACGAAAAAATAAAAACATGGCAGTTCTCTACAAATTTCACAAAGTTTTATTATACAATTAATACATTGACCAAAATTGAATTTTTGAAGAATTAAATCAGCAATTTTAAATATTCTGAATTTCTTTTTTTTTTTTTTCAAAGAATATTATTAAAAACTTATCTTTATTCCTTTAACAAAACATATATATATATATATATATATATATATATATATATATATATATATATATATATATATATATATATATATATATATATATATATATATATATATATATATATATATATATATATATATATATATATATATATATATATATATATATATATATATATATATATATATATATATATATATATATATATATATATATATATATATATATATATATATATATATATATATATATATATATATATATATATATATGAAATGTTTATATATATATATATATATATATATATATATATATATATATATATATATATATATATATATATATATATATATATATATATATATATATATATATATATGAAATGTTTTGTTAAAGGAATAAAGATAAGTTTTTAATAATATTCTTTGAAAAAAAAAAAAAAGAAATTCAGAATATTTAGAATTATGTTAGTTTAAGAGTTGTTGTAAAATGTGCTTTATAAATAATAATTAATTTCATTACAACATGTATTGGTAACAATCCTCTGTTAAAACTAATGTCCAAATAACTGTATCTCACTTCTATTCTCAATGACCGTGTAGTGTAGGGCAGCGCCGCGAGAATTCCATCGGCATCGAAAGCAAGTTTTTTGACTTGCCTAGATAGCCGAGCGGTCTAGCGCGCTGTTCCTGCACTGCTAGGAGACAGATTTCGAAGGTCGAGAGTTCAACCCCGGGCTGGGGCGGAAGTGGGTATCCATGTAAAGTGAATTTCTTTGTGCTTTCTATATAATATTTCTTCACTTAGGACAGTTATGTTAGTTTAAGAGTTGTTGTAAAATGTGCTTTATATATATATATATATATATATATATATATATATATATATATATATACATAAAGCACTAAAAAACCAACAACACTATGTATAACACTATATATATATATATATATATATATATATATATATATATATATATATATATATATATATATATATATATATATATATATATATATATATATATATATTTATAAAGCACTAAAAATGACCAACGACACGAACAATAAAAAAAAGTTGGTCATTTTTAGTGCTTTATATAAATTTCCATCCGTGACTTTGCATCTACTTGGTAGATCCGACATTTAGGATATACAGTGTTGTTGGTTTTTTAGTGCTATATATATATATATATATATATATATATATATATATATATATATATATATATATATATATATATATATATATATATATATATATTGTAATGTTATGTTGATAAGAAATTTTTCGGTACGACTTAATCGTTCATGGTACGAACTAATTGAGTTCATGCACTTCCGCCCAAGAGGGCACATGTTGTTTATGCAGTTTTCTAACATTGTTTTCGATTACTTGGAGCCCATCAAAGTGTAAGTTTATTCTTTTATCATTGTAATTGATTGAATCATTACATGTAATTGATAATGTCGGTGATAAATAAGCATCTAGGTCTGTTGTTAATGTCAAACTAGTACTTCGCACATGCGAACTTTTTCGCGCCATATTTCATAATTCATAACGTTGAGATAATTATTGTCCATCAATTTAGGGCTGTTAGCTTATGATTCTTTTCTGTTTTTTGTAGCTTTCACTATATTACGTATGTATGTCTAGATGCCTATATATATACTGTGCAAGACGCACTGAATAAAGCATTGTCAACACAACTGTCAAGTGTACTGACTCGGGCTTTACAGTGAAAGACTTTGTACGCAGCTCACGCATCATGTCGTACGTCTCCGTAAGCGCGGAACTCGCCAAAATCCATCTGAAATATGCAGATGAGGAAACTGCATTGAAGAAAGCTCAAGCTGAAATCATATATAAACAGCAATTAATCAAGATGGACCTTGAACTTTTAGCAGAAAAACGTGCTATTGAAGAAATGTATGCTAAGGACAGCACTACTAGTTCAGAGGATTTAACAGATGTTAGTTCGTGGTGTTCGAGTGAATACATGCCAACATCTGTGAAAGCTGAAGAGGAGAACATTCAGAACATTCAGTCAGTTTATTTATCAGCTGAGACACCAGCATTCGTTCCTAGACACGTGGAGCCAAACGCGCCCAAACGTATTAGAGATGGACTCACCTATCACCCTGCACAGCCATTGGTAACAGACCCATCTGCGAGGGAACTCTTCCCCAATCAACCAAAAGCTGCATCTTCAAACTACGTACCTTTACGAGCTAACACACACGATAACAGATTTATCGACACTCGTGGAACACCTTGTTTACCAGAACAATGATGGAAAGACACTGTTCATTCATGGGATTATTCTCCAGAACCTACCTCAGCGTTTGATAGGAATCTGCTTCCTCCCGAAGTAGATCATACGCAACATACAGGGGCTCGTCATGTAGATCAGTGTTCGGACTTTGCGAAATTCCTTCTCAAAAAGGATCTTGTTCTCACAAGACTTTCTAAGTTTGATGACCGACCTGAAAACTACCTAGCTTGGAAACACAGTTTCAAATCAGTGATGAAGGACCTTGACATTAGCGCATCAGAAGAACTGGACTTGCTTGTGAAATACTTGGGCCCTAGCTCAACCCCTCAGGCGATAAGCGTTAGATCATCGAATCCAACAGATCACCAGAGAGGACGGCTTCGAATATGGAATCGACTAAATGACCGATATGGCAGCCCACAAGTGATAGAGGCTGCACTTAAGCGGAAACTTGAAAACTTTGCTAAAATCGGTGTTAGAGAAAAGGAGAAACTTTACGTACTCTCGGATATTCTCTCAGAGATTGAGTCAGCGATGGAGGACCCCCAGCTTAGAGACTTGTTATCGTACTTTAACACTTCCTCTGGTACAACGCCTATTGTCGCAAAGTTACCGCCATCTCTGCAGTCCAAATGGAGAGACAGAGCCGTGAAATATAAGAACAGACACAAGGTGGCTTTTCCTCCCTTTAGAGAGTTCAGTGAATTCATTCGTGAACAGAGTATTATCTGGAACGACCCTGGATTTGTATTCACATGCAACCCGCAGCCAGTTCAGACAGGAAACAGGGGACTCAGTGTAAATAACAGGAAAACAGCTGTGAGAGACTCTATCAATTCTGTGGGATCAAAGTGCCCTATACATAATGCAGATCATAGCTTACAGGACTGTAAGGGATTTCTAAAGCTCTCTATGACAGAAAGGAAGAAGTTCTTGCGAGACCGCAATCTGTGTTTCAAGTGTTGTGAGTCTACGAATCACCGCGCAAAGGACTGTAATGTGCCGGTTAAGTGTAGAGTGTGCTCGAGTGATAAACATTCCACAGCACTGCATGTCGGTGTTACCCATAGGACTCAAAGCAATCCTGAGCCTTTGGTCAGTGAAGCAGCTGAGCTCCATGGCGGGGAGCCACAAACCTCTTTGTGTACAGAAGTATGCGGACCAGGATTTTCTGGGAAATCCTGTGGGAAAGCGGAACCTGTGCGTGTTTACTCCGCTGACACACCTCAGAACTATTATCATACTTACGCTCTTATTGACGACCAGAGCAATAGGACACTTGCTCGTTCTAAACTCTTTGATGCTCTGTGTAGCCCAAAGACACAGTCAGTGCAGTATACCCTGTCAACTTGTGCTGGACGCTCAATTGTGACTGGAAGAAAGATATCTGGACATAATATAGAATCACTAGATGGAACATTTAGAATGACCATTCCACCAGTTATCGAATGCAATAACATGCAAAAATGATCGTCAAGAGATCCCTACACCAGTGGTGATAACACACTTTGAACACTTAAAAGGTATTCCGATCCCACCTCTTGATGAGAAAGCAAACATTTTACTTCTTATTGGAAGAGACTTACAAGAAGTACACCATGTGCTGGAACAGAAGACGGGGCCAAGGACTGCTCCATTTGCCCAGCGGCTACCACTCGGTTGGGTAGTGATTGGTAACGTTTGTCTAGGAGATACATGTACACCAACAACTGTAGCTAGCGTCAACAAAACTACAATCCTGAGTAGTGGACGACTATCTGCATTTGAACCATGTGATAATCACTTAGCTGTTTCAATAAATACTGGGAAAGGTGACAGAATTGGACAGGATGTGTTTGTTCGGACAAAGGATGACGAGAATGAGGGATACTCTGTCGAGGACCGACGGTTCATGAAAATCATGGATAAGGAGTTTAAGAAAACACCAGATGGTCATTGGGAAGCCCCATTACCGTTTAAGGAGTCACGTTCCGCTTTACCCAATAATAGAGAGGAAGCGCTGAAACGTGCGCGGATCCTACAGAAGAGTCTTCAACGAGACCCTGTGAAACGAGACCATTTTCGCACTTTCATGACAAAGCTGCTACAGAATGGACATGCAGAAGTGGCGCCACCACTTGATGCAGAACAAGAGTGCTGGTATCTACCGTTATTCGGAGTGTACCATCCACGGAAAAGGGACCAGGTTAGAGTGGTTTTCGATTCTTCCGCTAATTACAAGGGAATCTCACTAAACGCTGTTTTGATGTCAGGACCTGTGCTTATGAACAGTCTAGTTGGTGTCCTACATCACTTCCACAAGGAGCCAGTTGCTGTAATGGCAGATATACATGTACAGCAGATGTTTTATGGATTTTTCGTGACAGAGAATCATCGCAATTTCTTGTGTTTCTTTTGGCACCGGGACCATGATCCCCACAAAGAGCTACTTGAGTATAGGATGTGCGTCCACGTTTTTGGAAATTCCTCTTCTCCGGCGGTTGCGACCTATGGTCTCCGTCGTTGTGTGGAACAGTCTGAGGATCCGGAAGTGAAGGAATTTGTTAACAACCAATTCTACGTGGACGATGGTTTGGCATCCTTCCCAACAGAAGAGGAAGCTATAAGTGTATTACAGAAGACACGAGAGACTCTGTTTCAAGAGGGACAACTTAAGCTCCAAAAGATAGCGTCCAACAGTAAGACTGTTATGAACAGCTTTTGCACAGAGGACTTAGCAAGTGACTTAAAAACTTTAGATATTGCTAAGGCTGACTTACCTTTGCAGCACAGTCTTGGGCTGGTCTGGGACCTCAACACAGACACATTCACATATCAAGTGCGGGACGATGAGAAGCCATTTACCAGGAGAGGCGTGCTGTCTGTGGTCAATAGTCTATTTGACCCCCTCGGAATGATCGCACCAGTCGTACTCCAGGGAAGGATCCTGATGCGTGACTTGATAGCTGAGACTATAGATTGGGACGACCCATTACCAGAGTGTCGCATAAAGGACTGGAGGAATTGGAAGGACTCTTTAAAATCTCTGGAACATCTTCAGGTTCCCAGATGTTTACTTCAGCATTCCTACGAGGACAGTGATGTGAAACGTTTGCATGTGTTTTCAGATGCCTCAGAGCAAGCGATTGCTGCTGTCGCATTCCTGCAAGCTATTGACAATAATAGAACCATTCATATAGGCTTCACATATGGGAAATCCAAGATAGCACCAAAACATGGCCACACCATACCGAGGCTCGAACTCTGTGCGGCAGTGTTGGCTGTTGAAGTCGGTGAGATGGTATCTCAACATCTCGGACTGGAATTGAGTGACATTCGGTACTATTCAGATAGTCGAGTGGTATTAGGATATTTACAGAATACAAGTAGACGGTTCTACATTTACGTCAGCAACCGTGTTGCAAGGATCCACAGGTCATCTCAACCTGATCAGTGGAACTACATAAGGACCGAGATAAATCCTGCAGACTCAGGAACAAGAATCATGTTGGCATCTCAACTTCAGGATAGTTCATGGCTGAAAGGTCCGGACTTCTTATACACAGAAACTAAGTCTGATTTGAGTGCAGGTTTTCATCTTGTCAACCCTGAGAGTGATCGAGAGATTCGTCCTGAGGTTACTACATGCAAGACCAACACGGATGGCATGGAAAAAGTAGGATATCTCAGAACATCTCGTTTCAAGCGATTTTCCAGTTGGAAATCTCTCTTATCTGCAATAAGAGTGTTGCTGCGATTTGCAACAAAGTTCAGAAAGAAGAACAAAGAGACTAAAACTAATGACACAGAACTTATCAAGCAGGCAGAGAACCAAATTGTTAGAGCAGTGCAGCTAGATACCTACCCTAGAGAGACTGAAGCTCTAATGGATGGCAGACCCATACCGCGGACAAGCTCCATTCTAAAGCTTGCGCCCTTTATAGATGACGAAGGGATCATAAGAGTGGGAGGTAGACTCCAGGATATCAGACCTACCATATCGTGAGAAACATCCAGTCTTGCTTCCAGGGAAACATCATGTTGCATCATTGATTGTTAGACATTTCCATGAACAGACTGAGCATCAGGGAAGACATCTCACAGAAGGCGCCGTGAGGAAAGCAGGATTCTGGATCACTGGAGGGAAACGCCTTATATCCTCCATACTCTTTCATTGTGTAATCTGTCGGAGATTGCGAGGAAAGTTTGTAGAACAAAAGATGAGTGACTTACCTAGAGAACCGTTTGACGCCTTGTTCACCGTTCACATTTGTTGGTGTTGACGTGTTCGGTCCATGGGATGTGTTGACCAGACGCACACGTGGAGGAAATGCCAACTCGAAACGTTGGGCTGTGATATTTACTTGCTTGTACTGTCGAGCAGTACACTTTGAACTCATTGAGGAAATGAGTACAGGATCATTCATCAATGCTATGAGGAGATTTTATGCTATTCGTGGTGAAGTCAAAGAATTTAGATCCGATCGAGGTACCAATTTTATTGGCGCTGCCGACGCCCTACACATGAAGGTCATCAATGTAGAGGACTCAGAAACGATCTCAATCTTGGAGGACCATAGAACTGTGTGGAAATTCAATCCCCCTCATGCGTCCCATATGGGTGGGGTATGGGAGCGGCTTATCGGAGTTGCGAGACGCATTCTGGATAACATGCTCAGAAACCCAGCCAATCAGAACCTTACTCATGAAGTTTTGTCTACCTTAATGGCAGAAGTCAGCGCAATAATCAACGCGAGGCCTATCGTATCAGTTTCCACTGACCCAAACTCACCGTTTATTCTTACACCATCAGTTCTGTTAACACAGAAGACTGGGACCATGACACAGCATCCTGTGGAGTTGGATACTAAGGAGATGTATCGCTCACAATGGAAATACGTCCAGATCCTGGCGAACACCTTTTGGAAACGTTGGAAATCTGATTACTTGTCAACTTTGCAGTCGAGACAGAAGTGGGAGTCCGTGAATGAGAACTTGAAAGTCGGTGACATCATTCTCTTGCACGACCGAGATGTACCTCGTAATCAGTGGCCATTAGGAGTGGTATTGCGTGTGTTCCCTAGCGACGATGGTTTGGTCCGAAAGGTGGAAGTACAGGTTGTTCGAGGAGATGCAACGATTGTATATGTTCGCCCTGTGTGTGAAATTGTGAAACTCTTGTCTGTGTAAGGTGCAAACTGTGCATTTGGATGTGAATTGATGTTTATATTGATATTATTTTATTCTAGTCACTAGTAGTGATGTTGATTGTATTTGCAATGTATGTTATGATATTAGCATATCAGGCGGGGAGTGTAATGTTATGTTGATAAGAAGTTTTTCGGTACGACTTAATCGTTCATGGTATGAACTAATTGAGTTCATGCACTTCCGCCCAAGAGGGCACATGTTGTTTATGCAGTTTTCTAACATTGTTTTCGATTACTTGGAGCCCATCAAAGTGTAAGTTTATTCTTTTATCATTGTAATTGATTGAATCATTACATGTATTTGATAATGTCGGTGATAAATAAGCATCTAGGTCTGTTGTTAATGTCAAACTAGTACTTCGCACATGCGAACTTTTTCGCGCCATATTTCATAATTCATAACGTTGAGATAATTATTGTCCATCAATTTAGGGCTGTTAGCTTATGATTCTTTTCTGTTTTTTGTAGCTTTCACTATATTACGTATGTATGTCTAGATGCCTATATATATACTGTGCAAGACGCACTGAATAAAGCATTGTCAACACAACTGTCAAGTGTACTGACTCGGGCTTTACATATATATATATATATATATATATATATATATATATATATATATATATATATATATATATATATATATATATATATATATATATATATATATATATATAAAGCACTAAAAATGACCAACGACACGAACAATAAAAATTGTCAAATTTTCGGGACGCCCTGTCCCTTCCTCAGGACAAAGAAAAAGTTAAAAAGTCATAAGAACAAGGGAAAAAGAGTAACAGAAAACAACTGGCACTACTACTAAACTACTAAACATTTACATACTTAGTTACATATTGATTTGGAAATTTTTAAGAACACTATTTAAGAAAGAATCCGGACCGCTATGAAATACGTCCGGTCTATCGGGTATACTCGGGTGAAGTGCGATTTACATAACTGGACGAAGAAAAGTAATAATACAGAAGGGGCATTTTAACATATGAATTATGATATCATAAACTTTAATTTGAAATGTTTAGGACTAATTATTGGTAAAAAATAATTAATAATTAATTAACAAAGGCGTAAGCAATACATAGTTATGTGGGTTGTTCGAGAGTTGGTGACGCAAATTAACTGTAGAGTTTAGACTAAATTGAGATAATAATCTTGTTTGGTGTCATCAGGAATCGGGTCTAGTTTACGTTCATTCTGGTGAAGTCATTCAGTTTGTTAATACCATTGGGGCGGAATGACTTCAATCTGTGCATCCAGAACTTTTCTTTGCTTTTTCTCTGAGCGTCTGTCCATCTTGGGTTATGGTCAATCACCACTACTGTCATGTCCTCCCATTTGTGACCCTCAAGGTTGAAATGTTCCCCAACGGGTTCATTGAGTTTTTTGGTCCTAATGGTCGAACGGTGGTTATTGACTCTCCTGCGGAGATCTCCTGTTTCACCAATATACTGTTTGGAGCAAACTTTGCAACTGATGAGATAAATTTAGTTGTCAGTATGACAGGACAAATTTCCTAGTATTTTGTAGCTGCGGCCTGTAACTGGGCTGTTAAAACTGTCTGTGTCAGTGCTGTGCTTACAAAGAAGACATCTTCTGTCAGAGCAAGTTTTAAAGCCCCCGTCAGGTAATGGGTTGTCCAGTCTGGTTCTTTCTACCATGTCCTTTAGGTTCCTAGGGCGTCTGTATGCAGCCAGTGGGGGTTCCTTAAAGACCTCTGCCATTCGTTTGTTTGAATGGAGAATTGGTAGGTTTTTTTGAAGGATACCGCTCAGGTTCTTAAGGACGGGATGGTATGTGGTTACCAGAGGGACCCTACCGCTATTGTCTTTCTCCTTGTAGCGTAATAGGTTTTGCCTGTCATGTCCCGCCATCTCAACAATAGCTGTTTGTACGTTGCGGGCATTGTAGCCTCTTTTGCATTGGTGGGACTTAAGAAGACCACTTTGCTCCTGATATATGGCAGGGGACGAACAGATGCGTCGAATTCTGGTGGCTAGACCCTTAGGCACTCCCTTATAAGTGTGGGGGATGACAGCTAGTGGGCATAAGATATAGGTGGGAATCTGTGGGTCTGGTGTGGAGACTGAATTCGATTTCACCATCAATCAGGGTAGATGTGGTATCTAGAAATACGTTTTTCGAATTAGATACGTCTACTGTAAAGAACTGTATTCGGTAATAACCAATATCTGCCCCCCAAATCAAACTTTGATGGAGATATATTTAATTAAGTTTTTTAACAGGGGAGTATATGCTGACTTCCGAGCACTAAATATTTTCATAAGTAATGACGTCATATGTACGTAATGACGTCACAAACATGACGTAAATTTCAGTTTTTTTTTAATGAATTTTATTGAAAAATGAACATATTTCGTCAATATTTTGAGTAAAAGTCACCGAGCGCATGTGTGTTCAGTATCAGTATTTTGATATAATGTGTGGAATGAGAATATCAATGAAATATGTCAATATTGTTTCTGAACAAACTTGCGCTCTATAAATTGTAAAGCTAAAATTGTTGAAATTTTGTCAATTTTGTCCTCTTTCTGAAAAAGGATATAAAATCGGACTAGTTTGTGACGTCATAAAAACAACAATTGTAAATACACTGCTTTGAAACTATAATATTTTCTGTTAATTTATATTTCTCATACAATTTTTTGAATTCAGCACATTTCAGGAAGTTTTCAAAATTTGGGCTTTTGCGGGGGCAAATATATGCAATATACCGCATATAGTTCTTTGATCGACTGATGAAAGGTGTTGGCAAACGTAATGAATGCCTCGAGGCTCTTGCGACATTCCACCCACTTCATCTCTATATCGTCAATAAAACGCAACCAGCTATGGGGCCTGAATGGTGCTTGAAGTAACAAGTTGCGTTCCAGTCTGCCCATGAAGACATTGGCATAAGACGGTGCCATTTTCGTACCCATAGCAGTGCCATTTACCTGCAGGTAATGTTCTCCATTAAACATGAAGTCGTTGAACTTGAGAACGTGTTCAAGGAGCTTGGCAAGGGACTCGGTAGAAGGAATTTGTATGGACCTACTATCCCAGACTTCTCTACAGGCTTCGATACCCTCATCGTTCGGAATGTTGGTGTACAAAGATGTGACGTCCATAGTCACGAGGAGGGTATGATCAGGGAGGCCAGTAGAGGGCGTCTTGTTAATGTAGTCCGTGGTGTCCTTGAGATAGGATGGCAAATTCTCTACGTGTGGACGGAGATGTAAATCAATGAATTCAGAAATTTTCTCCGTGGGGTGTCCATTTGCGCTGACTATGGGCTGACCTGGCATGCCTTCTTTGTGTATTTTAGGAAGCAGATAGAATTGTCCTGGTCTACAGTCAATAGGATTAAAGGTCTCATAGACGTTGATACCAATCTCATTTTTCTCAAACATATCGTCAAGAGTTTTGGTAATGGCGGTGGAGAATTCTTTAGTAGGGTCAGAGTCCAGTTTCTTATAGAAACGTTCGTCTGAGAGTTGTCTTTGGGCCTCCGCCATGTAAGTCTCTTTATCCAATACGACAACTGTAGATCCTTTGTCTGCTTTCTTGATTACAATGTCATCCCGATTTTTTAATGATTGTAAGGCAGATCCCTCTTCCTTACTCAAATTGTCGGGAGTCTTGTCTGGCATTGAAAGGAGCTTCTCTATGTCTGACTCAACGGCGTCAATATACGACTCAAGCGCGCCACACTTGCCCGGTGCAGGTTCCCAGTCACACTTGGGCCTATAGAGTTTGTGTTCCTCTAGATCGTGTAAATCTGGCTTGGAAGAGTCGTAAGAATTTACTTCGGAGTCTTTTCTAGAGAAGTGCTCCTTCAAACGAAGTCTCCGGAAGAATGCTCGGGTGTCCTCTCTGACTTGTTTTTCGTCGACCTCATGTGGCGTGGGGCAGAAATTCAGCCCCTTGGAAAGAAGTGAGGTCTCCGACTCGGAGAGAGGAGCACTAGATTTATTGAGCACTGGGCACATGTCAGGAGTTTGTATGGGTCCGTCCCTCGCGATTGTCTTAGTGCGCTTGAAGCGTCTCTAGCGAGGTTTACGTGTTTTGTTAACTCTGACTTCTGACCAGTTGTTCCTAGACTGTGGAACACTGTCGCGGAGAAATTTCTTTTTTTGAGTCTTGTTGACTTTATTTGTTAGGGCCATGTTATAGGTGTCTATAATATTATGGTCTTCATCAAGATCGGAATTGGACATGATATCGTTGAGGGATGATTCTAAGGACTTGATCTTACTCTTCAATTGTCCTAGCTTGTGGATATCCCAAGAAAGACAGAGTGACATCATCTGTTTAGAACATGTCCTTGTTATAACGTCCCAGCGTTCCTGAAAGCGTTTGGAGATTGGCCCTATGTTAGGCGTAACATTTATCTGAAAGCCTTTCGGTATAATGTTACACTCTAAGTAGGTCTGTAAATTGGAGACCCGGTGTTCAGTTTTTATTGATTTTTGGTGTTCTTTCTTCAAAAGTTTGAATGTTGGGTTATCTTTTATGGACATATTTGAAAATAAATAATTGCCAAAATGATAAGACTACTTTAAATATTTTAGTCGTGTGAAGTCGAAAGATTCAACGAACGATTGTTCTGGATTCTTATGTATTTCGTAGATAATTCGTGCAAGAATTCAAAAAATTAAAAACAAATGTTACATGAGTAAAAATCGAAAGGGAAAAGTGGAAAGAACTAATTTGCAATGGTTGGATACCAAAAAAAAATAATAAAAAAAGTCAAATAATGAAAGAGATAACCAGAAATAAATGATAGGAACAGAAAATTGGATAAAGAAATGATGGATATACGGGTTGATCTGTGAAGATACAGTTGGCGAAAAACGATATAAAAGGCACTTAAAAACAACAACACTATATATCCTAAATGTCGGATCTACCAAGTAGATACAAGGTCACGGATGGAAATTTATATAAAGCACTAAAAATGACCAACGACACGAACAATAAAAATTGTCAAATTTTCGGGACGCCCTGTCCCTTCCTCAGGACAAAGAAAAAAGTTAAAAAGTCATAAGAACAAAGGAAAAAGAGAAACACTACTAATAAACTATTAAACACTATATACTTACATACTTAGTTACATGTTGATTTGGAAATTTTTAAGAACACTATTTAAGAAAGAATCCGGGCCGCTATGAAATACGTCCGGTCTATCGAGTACACTCGGGTGAAGTGCGATTTACATAACTGAACGAACTAATTATGCTAATTAATTACGACAATCAGTAAATCGTACATTGTTTCATTCTCTCAAAATGGCGTAACTATACTTGATAAAGAATAATCAAAGAAAAATAATAATATAGAAGGGGCATTTTAAGATATGAATTATGATCTATCATAAATTTTAATTTGAATGTTTAGGACTAATTATCGGTAAAAAATAAATAATGATTAATTAACAAAGGCGTAAGCAATACATAGTTATGTGGGTTGTTCGAGAGTTGGTGATGCAAATTAACTGTAGAGTTTACACTAAATTGAGAGAATAATCTTGTTTGGTATCATCAGGAATCGGGTCTAGTTTACGTTCATTCTGGCGTCCCGAAAATTTGACAATTTATATTGTTCGTGTCGTTGGTCATTTTTAGTGCTTTATATATATATATATATATATATATATATATATATATATATAAATTAGGGATGTCAACGAGTATCCGGTTAACCGGGTACTCGATCGAATGTCCGAGTATCGAATACTAAAATCGGTACTCGGTTACTCGGATGTATATTTTTAAATATTTCTAAGCTTACTTATTAATGCATTAAAATATCGGTTTTAAACGTAAAATGTTCATTGCACTTGTACATAAAGTAATTAAGGTTTTCTGAGCCTCTAAATGACCGTTATCGCCTGTGGCAGTGTTTATACAGTTACTGTAATTACCGTGACCAAGCACCTGCTACCTACCTGGCTTTTCTCACCTTCGGCTGTCTTCTACCCTTATGTTTAGTTTGCTCGAATTATTTGTTTTCATTGAACATCGTTTAAGGTCTATTATGTTCAAATAAATTAGATAATTTTTTCAATTCTCCAGAAGCCGTAGATTCTCGGGGAAAGAGACAGACGATATTGCACGTGCGATTGTTGTAATGGATGCGTTTGATTACGTGCCAATTAAAGCAAATTTTGAATGCAAAGGTTTTAAAAATCTTATGTCCATCGTTGCACCAAACTACAACTACCTTCTCGTAATTTTAATGAAATCAATGATCGAAAAGTTTACGAAGATCGTAAATCCCATGTTAGAACTTGATCAAATTGATACTGTACATGTAGCTCTGACGACTTATCACTTGGACGTCAAACGCATTGATAGAGTTACATTACAAATTAGGGAACAGATTATTTTTTAAAAAAACCACTGTGAGCCATTTATGATTTTATTTCTCGTATTTATCTGATACATAAATTGGACTTAAAAAAATGTTAGATTAAATTTCGTCGGACACAAAGTTATCATAATTGTTACAACACATTTACAGGTAAACCTCCCATCAGACCATGTGGTTTTATTTCAATGTTTTACAGTTATCAATTAAATTGTTCATATTTATTTAGACTTTTACCGAGTACCCGGGTACTCGATCGGATATATATATATATCGTATATATATATATATATATATATATATATATATATATATATATATATATATATATATATATATATATATATATATATATATATATAATTATTTTGTTAAACAGGGGGATACCTGCAGACTTCAAAGCACTGAATGTTTTCATAATCAATGACGTCTTTGATATGACTCCAGAAAAAACACACTAATTTTAAATCTCCATGATCATGATGATCTCTACAGAAAATGTGTATTTTGTGTTTATATTTTGATCAATAATGATCGAGTGCAGGTCTGCTCTTGCTCAATATTTTGGTATTATGTGTAAAATGATGAAATAAATGGAATATCTGAAGCAGGCCTGTGCTGTATAAATTTTGCAGTAAAAAGTGAGCAAATTTTGTTCATTTTTTCCTCTTTCTGAAAAATAATACGAAATCCGAATAGTTTGTGACATCACAAAACATTTTTCATACAAAATATACAATTCAGCAAGTTTCAAGACATTTTCAGTATTTGACTTTTGTGGGGCAAAAATATTCAATATACCTCATATAATTCTTTGTAATAAGTATGAAATGGATAAACATGCAAAAAATGCAAAATTACTAAATACAAATGTTAATACTAAATTAAGCCCATTATTTGCAAACTAAATTGTCTACGGATTTTTTTCGCTATTTCCAATCATGACAAGGAACACATGGTAGATTTAACCAGTCAAAAAAGTATGCATATTACTATTGATAAGTATATCCTGACAGTATTTGGTAAACATATTGTTTGTTATAACAATTGAAGAACAATACAAAAGTCTAATTTTTCACTTTCACAAGATTCCACCAAAAAACCATACGCGTTAAATTTATAATTTACAATATGCTCATATTTCATAATTGAATACTTAGAAAACTTTAATGCAGTAATGCAGTTTATGTTTAAACAAAAGGTCATTTCAAACTTTTATTATCAATGTAAATGGATTTAACACGTCGATAAAAGAAATATCATAATAAATATCTGATTTTTGATATTGGTCAATGGGGTAGATGGGTTTAGGGATTTTATTTCAATTTTCAGAATTTATTTTTTAATTTAACACAATTTATATGCCTAGTGTATGTCATTTTAAGCCGGAATACTTATTTCAATTTTATAAAATCGGAAAAGACATGGTCATGGTTAACTATATTATCTATGTGACAGGCTATCTTAAAATGTTTGACGAATCTCTTTTGATATGATATTAAGGATATATATAGACTGCCAACATATGTCATCAAAGCACACATATTGTAATGTTATTGGAAAATTGGAAATAATATGCATTAATATGGGTCTCTGCATTTTTGCGGTAAGAAAATAGATACCTGTTTATTAAGTAATGTCTCAACTAAGGCTTCGTAAACTACCTGCATGTTATATAATGATCGAGCTGTCCAAGGTTTTTGGGATATTGCGGTGTTACAGTGTGATCAGCTGATCTTTATCAATGTTATATTCTTAAGCTGCAGGTGTCTGTGAAGCCTGTGGAAAACATACGTCTCTAAGTTTTGAGAGATCCAGATCCAGATGTGTATACAAATTATACAGAAACATAGGATCTCTCATTCACAATTTTCAAGTCTCACCTTTGTGTCACTCTTAAATGACATATTCATGCGTATTTACGTATTCTGGCTGAAAATTAACAAAGCTGC
Source organism: Saccostrea cuccullata (assembly GCF_032062105.1). Taxonomy (NCBI): domain Eukaryota; kingdom Metazoa; phylum Mollusca; class Bivalvia; order Ostreida; family Ostreidae; genus Saccostrea; species Saccostrea cuccullata. The sequence goes on from NW_026938096.1 coordinate 108,836, forward strand.
CGGAAATAATATGTTTAATATTTTTATTCTGAGAATGGATTGCATGCATTTTCATATTTGTACTTAACACATAAGTAGATTTTTAAAAGTCCATTCTTAGTAACTGGGACGGGATTTTTATAGAAAAAGAATTCTATGCAAGAAAGATTCAGGCGATTGATTTTTCACAAAGTGTTATATAATAATGGTCTGTCTAGAGAAATTTAAGTAGACTGCTTTTTGCAAAAAACTGAAATAAATTACGAAGATTAAGCGTTAAGAAACCTGATAAGTTATGTTTAGTTGCCTCATTCACATGCGCATGCCCATCCATGCATGAAGTATGTTTTTGACCATTAACCTTTAATTTAGATGCAAAACGGTCTTAACAAAGTTAACCCAAAACATCACTATTTAAATTACAAGTCCACCTAGCAGACTTCTATGACAGATTTAATTTGGATCAACGTCATATCAATGGAAATGACATGCTGAATTTTTGGTAAACTTAAGGTATACCTTTACTCAGATGACTAAAAATTCCACTGATAAGAACGAAAAACCACCTATTGCACATTGTACACCTATGATTCTTGTGTTAAATTTCAATTACAAATAACTAGGTCAATGACCTCGTTTTCATGCTAGTGGCCCCTGAGTATTTCTCGGGAAATACCTCATTTTTTCACACTATGACCATTTTTCCCTTCACTCATAAAATATTACAAGCAAGAAAACTCTTTAAATGATGAAGTATTATAGCAATGGAACAGAGTTGCTCCATATGAAGAAATGAGTAGAGTTTCATCCATAAACGTGAAAATTATTACAGTCCGAATTTCCTCTGTCATTTTTATATTTTTTCCCTATTTTTAGCCATATATTACAAAAATCTGAATGATAAGAAATCTAAATTATGTATAGCCCTAAGTTACTTTTGTTACCCTTATTCTCATCGTATTAAATATTATATGGGGTCAATGATCAAACTATTTAGAAATGTTGTCTGGAGTGGTTTTTGTACATATTTTTGAATGTCTTTATTTCATAGCATTCATTTATTTGAAATAATTTATGAGCTTAAACACATATAATATTTGCAAAATGATGTCTTAAAATACATGCAACCTTTACTTTGTGATTAGTATTGCATGAAAAAAAATTTTGACAAAAATGAAAAATTAAAAATTTAGTCCGAATTTCCTCTGCATAGCCATACATTGAGTTTTGTTCCTGTATATTTTCTTCAAGTACTAACATATTAAATTTTTAAATTGATATTGAGATAAAACTTAGTTATTTTATCCATTTAGAACAATTTTTGATTTAATATCTTATACTTTATAAAATTTCCTTTCTGTTTTCTGAAATCTGAGTAAACGTCATCCTTAAGTTGGAGAGTTTTAAGCTTTACACAAAGATTTTTTTACTACATGGTGAGTACGCAATGCATTGATTTTTACGAATTGAATAAATGAGAAAGAACCAAATCATATATTTATACGTAGCAAACTATATTCCAAATTAAAAATATCAGAATCAAGGGATCCAAGTTGTTGAGAGACATGGGCTATTGTGAATTGACCTTTAAAAGGTATTAACATACCTTCAACTTGTCAGCAAAGTACTTAAACAGAAGCCTGATACAATAAAGAAATTTAGAATTTCAGATGCAGAAACAAAGAAGAGATAAAATACAAAAATTCTTAAGCTAAGTCAGGCCTTAATTCCCATACAAACAAGAATAAAAAAACGAGTTCATCAAATTCACAGTATTTATCAATTGTCTGAAAAACGAATGATTCTTGTTTAGTTAAAAACAATTCTGGATTATATCATTTGTAAAGATGAATATATTTACAAAATCATATTCGCTTTTAAAAAGCTCACCCTTTGAAAACGGTAGAAATGACAGTGAGTGATCTAAGAAAAATTATTATCAATAAAATCGGAGATGATAATATTGACAAGGGTATTAATTGTATTAACAACAGAATTAACGAAGCGATTTCTTTTAACAAAACGAGGCATCTAAGTGTATTCTTTAAGAGATTTCTTCCCAAATATCAGATTTTAAATAAATTCTGCTTCATTTGAATACAAAATTAGGTATGTTAAAACGTTTACAAGGTATATCCAATATATTTTTGGGAAGTCCAAAAGCAAATAGGAATTGTCAATCAGAAACTCAAATATCTTCTTTATATCAACTTCAGGGTTTGCTTGACCTTGTGTAAACAATTAGAAAGTTTTTTGACAAAATAATTTTGAAGTTGGATTATAAGTTGTAGAATGAATTCCAAATTCCTCTAAAATACAATTTAAATAACGAGCCTTACTAACAAAGACGATGCTGTTACATTGTTATCAGCAGGGATCAGTAAATACTAATAGTGTATTCTATTATCAAATAGAATCAAAGCCAACAATAGCATAACATCATTAAGTATTTGGGATCCGGGTCAGAGTAGGTCCTCAGTACCCCCTTGCTTGTCGTAAAAGGCGACTAAATGGGGCGGTCCTTCGGATGAGACCGTATAAACCGAGGCCCCGTGTCACAGCAGGTGTGGCACGATAAAGATCCCTCCCTGCTCAAAGGCCTAAATGCCGAGCATAGGCCTAAATTTGCAGCCCTTCACCGGCAATGGTGACGTCTCCATATCAGTGAAATATTCTGAAGAGAGACGTTAAACAGTATACAATCAAACAATCATCATTAAGTATTTATATTTTCAACATAAGATTGGAGGATATTAATTTAACTGGAGCATTTGAATAGATTTTAAGATTAATTTTTTTAGATAAGCAGGGCTTAAACTAACCATATTCATCGAATGTAATTTTACATGCATGCTCCGTAAAATAACAGTTTGATACCGGTAAGAAAATTTTATCTTCAAAATGATTTATTGCAAACATTATATAATATTTGCACAAATTCTAAAGTATGCCTTCGTGACAAGTCTGTGTAACTCACACACCAACAACTCACACAAAACTTAAAAACATTCCTTATATAAATCATTTAATTTGATGCAAAACTGAATTTTGAAATGCTTAAATAATAAAGAAATGCAGTTTTTTTTTCAGTTTAATTCAAAGTTTTATTATTAATGTAAATGGATTAAACACGTTGATAAAAGAAATATCATTCTAATAAATATTTGATTTTTATATTGGTAAATGAGGTAGCTGGAATTAGGTATTTTATTTCAGTTTTCATGGTTTTTTTTTATTTAACACAACTTATATCTCCTATGTATGAAACCTAATGACAGAATTATTTTTAAAATTATTTAATTTAAAAAATCCGAAAAAAGAGATGATCATGGTTACCTCCAATTATCGATGTGACAAGCTATCTTAAATGTTTGACGTATATCTTTTCATATGATATTAAGAACATGTATAGACTGTCAACTCATGCCACCAAAGCACACCTATTGTAATATTGATGGAAAAAATTGAAATGATATGTTTTATGCATTCATGCAATTGTTTATTTGAATTTTTATGGTGAGAATACAGTTATATGATTATTATGTAAAGTGTTAACTAAGACTTCGTAACCACATGTACCTGCATGTTATGTTATGTTCGAATTGTCTCGGAGGGGGGGGGGTTACAGTGTGATCAGATTGTCATATGATTCTTTGTTTTGACAGAACCAAATTCAGATATTTATACAAATATTAGAAAAACGTAGGATCTCTCAATTTTTAAGTCTCACCTTTGTGGCATTCTTAAATGACACATTCATTCTTAGCTTTGTATTTTCGCTGAAAATTTACAAAGGTGCCAGAAATAATGTTTAATAAATTCATTCCTAGCATAGGGATTGCATACATTTCCATATTTGTATAAGACACATTTAGTAGATTTTTACACGTGCTCATTGGTCATAGAGCAAGAGCCGGCTTTTGTTACGGTGTTCAACCGGAACTGCTGCTTCGTCACCGACAATTCAAATTTACGAGTTAGAAAATAGTACATTTGTACAATCATCTTTGAGGTGATACATACACTGAATTTTACTTTCAAGGTTTCTGAAATTGTCAAAAAAAATATAATAATATACTTTCTTCCCTCTTTTTCGATAATTTTTTTGTTTCATCGGGTATCCCCGTCTGCGATATATTCTATAAATAAAGGTCGTACTATCAGGCTAACACTAATGCAGGGAACATATGACCTGATCTACGCAATGATGCAAACCTCCCCGCTGAGGAATCGTCTTTGCATTATCATTTGACCTAATTAATCCTGCTACAACAGTGTTTGTTTACTTCTGCTGGTCGTCTTTAATTGTCTGAACTTGTTTCTAAACTGTCATCACCGTCTTCATTCATCACCGTCTTTGTTCATAACCCTGTAAATAAGACAACTAAACGGATCTTATCAAATTTCTAACCGCTTTCTTCGTAATTTTTTCCTATTTTGCAAATTGCAGTCTTCTTAATTTTTTATAGACAGACCACTATCATTTAACATTTTGTTCAAGATCAACACCTGAATCGGCCTTGCGTAGAATTTTTGTTTATACAAATCCTGTCCCTATCGCTATATTCATTATATTAGGCAATGGCTGATGGACATTTAATTAAAGTACTCTGAAGTACAGAGAAACTGGCTTCATTCTCTATACACCAAGCCCATCCATTCATGTGGCATTTTTATGATTATTAACCTGTAGTTTATATACAAAACAGCTTTAACAAATTTTACCCCAAACTTTACTATAAATGACAAGTCCTCATTAAATGACATGATGAAATTTCGGTAAATTCAAGTCGTGGAGTTGTACTTTTACATGTGTTCTATACGATATATCCTAGTGAGGTTAAGAAAAAAGATTCCATAAATTTTGACACATCTGTTTCATATTTGGATATTTTACTTGAAAAAGACGTTAATGGTAATCTATCATTCAAGCTCTATGATAAACATGATGACTTTAACTTTTCAATCGTCAACTTCCCTTAATTTTGCAGCAATATGCCTTAATCACCTGCATACAGAGTTTAGTCATGGACAACAAATATTTTATAAATTGATAATACATCGTCTGTGCATCTATGTAACTATATTCTCGTATTCTTCAAGTGTTTTATTCTTCTGAAATATCAGATTTTTAATAAATTCTGCTTCATATGAATACAAAATAGGTCTGCTGAAAATGTACCCATCTTTGTAAGATTTTTAAACAAGTTTCGGAATCCATACTGGCATATGATTTTGGAGAATTCATTCCTTAGAAAGGGAACCATGGATAAAAGTTTGTGTACCACTTTTAGAATAAAATCCAAGTTCCTCTAAAATACAATTTAAATAACAAGCATTACAAACAAAGACGATGCTCTTACCCTTTATTGTCGGCAGGGACCAGTACATACTGATCGTGTAATCTATTATCAAATCGAATCAAAGCCAAACAACAACATAACAGGATTATTTACATTTTCAAATAAAGATCGAAGGATATTTATTTGACTGGATATCTTTAATAGATTAATTCTTTTAGAAACATTCTTAACCTTTAGTTATCTCCTCGAATGAATATTTAACTTTTTCAATGTACCGTAATATTTCCGTCTTATGCCGGAAAAAATTATCTTCAAAATGATTTGTCACGAAACATCAGATTATATAATATTTGCACAAATACGAGCTTATCAGACAAATGGTTTTATGTATTTTAATAGAAAACAAATACATTTGTTCGTAAAAATAAAGCATGGCAAGATGCAAAGATTCATCCACAATAAAAAAAAAAAAGCCACAATTGATTCGTACATTACGTCGTTAAATGTGCAATGTGCATAATTATTTAAAAATCCTGTATGCAGAGTGAACTCTGGTGTGTATGGAAATTGATAGCAGGTGTTTCAATAGGGTTTCAAAACCTTTTCACAACAAGAAAAGATTATTATATAAAAAGATTCAGTGCTTATTGAAATAATGAAGCTTCTAAAGAGAATTTTTATTTTTTCAGTGTTTTATACTACTGGCTTTCTGTGGTATTTATATCATTCTGACTGTGAAAGCGTCTGTGATAAAATACTGTGTTCCTTCCAGCTATCGTCTTATATCTGCTTGCACATGGAAAATTAATTATGATGATCCGAATCAAGGATTATCAAAAATGAGACATATGAAACGGCAATTTTACAAGGACACTGATATCACGAAACCGTGTTTGATTTCAACATTAACTCCAGAGATGAGTGCGAATCTATCTATCTCTCTCATTTCGTGTACATATCTTCAAGCGAATCAAGAGAATTATGCTTCTGGAAGATCCTATATTTTAATTTCAAACAGAGGAGAAAAAAATCATTCAATTTTATTATTCATTTTTGTAAACACCCTCAAGCGCTCTGAAATATAACGATTTGTAAAAAATGATAATAATAATAACTAGATGAGATCTCGTTGCGAGCAACGAGTGGGTCTTCCGTCCGATTCTTGATTAGATGAGATGAGATATTGATTGAGATCTCTTTTATAATGATTATATTGTTAAGAAAAACGATTATGCCGTTATGTTTTTAAAAAAATATTAAATGTTACATAATCATAAATTCAAATTCTGGCCCCTCATTATCCTCTATATGAGGGGCCAGCCCTTTTTCTTCAAATCATCTTAAAGTTCTCATGCTTTTAAACACGTTTCGTTCAACAAGTGTTCAGAGTTTGTTTTTCGTTTTCGAGTGATTAGCGAAAGAATCATTTAGGGGCCAACCGTTCAACTCCTTAATGGAGACGTTTAGTGAAAAATGAAAGGTTGCATATTATTTAGAACATTATTTTGAACATCTTTTGGTCAATTTTACTTATCAAAATATTTCAAACTTTTGAGATATAAAGCGTCAAAGATTTAGCATTCTGGCCCCTTGTGGCCCCTAATTATATACCATACGACATGAAATTCATGATAAATAGTTGTAGATGGTTGAGATAAACATATTTGTTTCAGTAATATATTAAAAAATATTAACTGATAAAGAGTTATCGATTGAAGATTTTGGCCCCTCTTGGCCCCTAATTTGTGTGCCCAGCCCCTTTTTCTTGATTTCATCTTAAAGCTCTTAGGATTTTGAACACTTTTTGTTCAACAACTATTCAGAGATTCTTTTTCATTTTCGAGTTATTTGCAAAAGAAGTATTTAAGGGCCAACCCTTCAACTCCCTAATGGGGACGTTTAGCGAAAAATGAAAGGTTGCATATTGTTCAGAACATTATTTTGAACATCTTTTGTTCAATATTACTTATCAAATTATTTCCCACTTTCGAGATATAACGCGTCAGAGATTTGGCATTCTGGCCCCTTGTGGCCACTTATTATGTAACAAACGACATAAAAATCATAATATATAGTTGTAGATTATTGAGATAAACATTTTTGCTACAGTAATGTATTACAAAATATTGACTGTTAAAAAGTTATTTGATAAAGACTTTTGGCCCCTATATGCCTTTAATGTGATGAGTCAGCACTTTTTTCTTGATATCATATGAAAGATCTTGTAGTTCTGCAAAAATACTGTTGTTGAGTCACGTTTTGTCCGCCGTCACGTTATGTCCGCCGTCACGAAATGTCCGCCACTTTTTCGGAAAAATCGTCACGTTATGTCCGCCGTTGACATCCAGAGAGTCATGATATGCAAACCTGTACTTTGTAATTGTATAGGTATTTTATATATATACATATACTTATGTAATATGAAATGTTTTTCAATGAAATATGTATGTATAATTGTGCCAATGAAATAACAGCAATAATGAATAACCATGTTTTTTTATCATTATTATTATTATTTGTTTGTGTGTAAATTTTTGTAAATTGAACGTTGAATAAAAAATATACCGATCCAGGGAGCTCCTGGCTCCCCAGGTGAGGTACATCGTTTCAAGCCACGGTCCGGAGTCCGCATATAGCTCTCCAGAATGGGAGAGGATCGTACATTTTGGCCGTGATTTGCGACGATGGGTGAGGTATTAACCGAGGGCTTCTGAGAAAGTTTTGCCTCAAAATTTGTTGAATGTTTTGGAAATAAATGTGTTATACAAAAATAAGTCCTAGCACCAACCGTTCAAAGGTTATTGCCAAGGTTAAAGTTATTTTTGAAAGTAGGTCAAATTTCGAGGTCAAGTTCAAAGGGTCAAAGTTATTGGTTTCCAATGAAAGGTCTTCTCACAAAGATTACATACGTGAAGAATGAAAGTCCTAGCACCAAGAGTTCAAGAGTTATAGCCAAGGTTAAAGTTTTTTAAAAAGTAGGTCAGTCTTCAAAGTCAAGAAGTCACAGTTGTTGGTATTCAATCGAGCGACTTTTCACAAAGAATACATGTAAAGTTTGAGTCCTAGTACCAACCGTTCAAAAGTTATGATCAAAGTAAAAAGGATTTTAATGTAAAAGAGCGTAAAACTCGAAGGTCAAGAAGTTAAAGGTGCCCAAAGATAAGACTTATCGCAAGGAATACACCTGTAAAATATGAAAGCCATAGTTCCAATACAAGTCAAAAGTTATGGGCAAGGTTAAAATCTATGCGGCCAAACAGACAGACAGACACATTTTTGGACAACTTGTAATTACACGATTTTACCGAAATCAACAACAGCTTATAAACTCTCGACTTTTTCACTTTATAAACAACCACTTCCCGTGATAAAGTAAAGTCAAGGCGTTTTCATATCATTGACAGCTGCTTTTTCAATAAAAATGGAACTCATTTATTTTCTTACCTTGTCATTGGTCATTTGCAAAATCAT
>NW_026938097.1:0-11729 GCF_032062105.1 Saccostrea cuccullata
ATGAGCAAAACATTTATCAAAATCTAATTTACATCATTAATAGAATTCAAACTGGTATATAATGAATTAAGCATGTAAAATAAATATAAGAGGTTCTGAGTTATAGGTCACAGGGCCGGTCTGAGAATTTCATACTCAGTTTGATGAATACATGTAAATCATTGGTGTCGGAAGCAAATTCAAAGTGGGGAGGCTAGGTGTAAAAAAAAATTTTTATACCTTCTAAAAAAAACCTGACAAGCAAAAAAAAAAGAAAAAAAAAGAAAACGAAAACATCAATTTCCCAAACACGAAAATCCTATTTCGGGGGGGTGGGGGGGGGGTTGAATTCAGTACCATAATTTTGTTTTCTATACACTACCTTTTTCCCATTTTTTACCTACATGTATACTGCCATGTGTCTGTGGAAAGTGGGGGGGGGCTAAACCTATGAAGCAATGTTCAATATCTATACTAAGTATATGTTTGGAAAAAAAACGGCCCTAGCCCCCCCCCCCCCCCCCCCCCCCCGGTTCCGACGCCTATGTTAATTATAGAATTATTTTGACTTTTTCCTTGGAAAGCCGGCCAATATGTAGGAGCGTGTTTTAGAGGCAAACACCTTAGTGCGGGTATTACTGTCTCATGACAGCATCTAGTTATAAACGGTTGTTACACCAGTAAAGCCATAATCAATTGAATGGTATCATACATTTTCTGAAGGTAGAGACGTACTCATTATCCTAGGGAGATTCCAGAATTTGCGATGACCCCTCCCAATAAAAACGACTTCGAACTTCGTTAATACGAACTTTTAATTAACATAATTACACAAAGTTGCAGTTAAGACATTAGCCAGTTCTACCATTAAAAGAAATATGCCCATTTTTAAAATTAATTATCTCGCAATTTCTAAGATTCCTTAAGTGCAGTCATCCTTTATCATACCGCGCTAACGCCCTGTATTCAATTTGTCGGCACGGCCAGGTGTGTTATAGGACCGAAGACAATCAAATTCAGTGCTTAATTAATTGGGCTGGGTTACCTTGTACTGACCATGAAATCTCCATTGTACCAAAGAAATTAGAAGCCATGCAGGCACTCTATGCTTCACTGTGCTTAGCAGATCAAAATGAACATCCTGTCTACTTTTTCAAAAGAAATTGTCAATGCATTTATTTTTTTCAAAAGGTGCTGATCAAAATAGCCTTTATGCTTTATTATTAGAGATTTTACGCAGGGGTTGAAGTGCCCCAAAAGTTAAATTACTTCATGACTTCAATAGTTACACAAAAAGTGGATATTGTACATGTGTTATAAAACTGACAATTCAGAACTTTGAACTTTCTTTGATTGTAAGTAAATTACATTGTCATATATACAAAAACTTGAAATCAAATTTGAATTATCATTTATCATGTTTAATTTTGAAGGGTGGATACTATACAGTACATGCTTATGAAAAAAAATATCGCAAAGTTTTGTATAAAATTCTATTTTTAGAAACCTCCAAAAGTAATGGTAATGGTAATGCATTACTTTACTAAAGTAATGGTAATGTAATGCATTACTTTAAGAAAATAGAGTAATGATAATGGTAATTTAATGCCCAAATTGTTGAAGTAATGATAATGCATTACTTTCAATATGATTCGCCCCAAGCCTGGTAGAGATGTATGTCCTTCAAAATTAACTATGAAAATTATTCACCCAAGATGGTACCGAGACCGAAAAATTCATGGCCGGGCTCATGGACTACCTAGGGTAGAAACACTGTGCAAAAGCTATACCAAGTCCACGTCTCTCTAGATAGCAAAAATTTTAATAAAGTGTGATTTTCCTCAGATAGAGCGGCCGTACAATTATTAGTCCAATCATTAACTCCGACAGATTAAGAGAAAAAGCTTCATCCTGTACATATATCCCTTGTAGAACCCAATCATACACATTACATTTGTTTTGCCTGACGCCAGGGGGTTCATGCAGAAAATTGTCACAATGATGCTCCTCCCATTTTAAAATGAATTCCTCTTACAATATGATTTTTAACTCTTCTGAGCAAAAGGCTCAAAGAGCTACATGTAATGCTATGGCCATTTGTGCGATGTGCGTTAACTTTTTAGAATATTGGCCATAACTCAAGAACCCCTTGTCCAATCAGTGTCACATTTGTCACAGGGTATCCTTGGCCCAGGGGCTACCATTTGTACTGAAATAAGGGCTGGGACTTTTAAACAAGGGGAGATAATCAAAACAAAACCAAAAGCACTGGTTGCTAAAAAAGTCTTCTTCTCCATAACCACCAGACAGATTTGCACCAAACTTACATAGAGGATCAGGATATGTTGATTAATAATTGTTCAAGGTATTACCCCGGGGGCAAAGGGCGTGGTCTCAAGGTCACTACAAAGTTAGACCTAAATTTAAAATGAATAAAAACGTTTATATTTTGCTTACTATATGATCATCAAATCTTGTAAGTTCATGCATCTTAGGACTTCACATCACAATAAATCAAAAGTAGGTTACGGTGACCTACTTTTTAAAATTTTGCGGGCATTTTTTTTTCAAATTGATTTGAAGGCATATTTTGGACACATTAAAGCCAATGATCATCAAACTTTGTCAGTTGATGCATCTTGGGTTATTGAATAAGGTCAACGTAAAAGTAGGTCACCGTAACCTACATTTTGAACTTCATAACTCATCTTTCTTAGAACATTTAATCCCATAATTTTAGACACTAAGAGGGTTAGAATCATCAAATCTTGTAAGTTGCTGTATCATATTTATGAAAAAGTAGGTCACTGTGACATACTTTTTGAATTGTGCATATTTTGCAAAATTTGTATAGCTTTATTAAAATATTTCCAGTCCTAGTTGGCTTAGCTGCAGAACTGTAGCTCTCTCTTGAGAAAATTTGGATAGATAAAGCAGAGAGCAACAGATCCAAGCGTTGTAAAATCTTCGATTTACGCCGACGATTGATGACGTAGCACCGTTGATGTTTACATGCGTCGAGAGAAAGTAGATCGAGTTCAAAATTTAGAATATTTGCTATCTGTGTCTTTGAAAACATCATGTGACAATTGTTGGAGCTGTACATCAAACGAACTTCAGACTGAAAGTTGTTAGGACTATGGGGATCGTGAAAATCAACTCTTTTTACGATGGCAGTACAAATCGTGCTAGGCAAGACTAGGGGCCTGGACTTTGTCTAGATATTGTTTGCTGATCCATGGTAAGTTACACCTAAATTACTAGGTAGGCATACGTAGTATAATATAAGAAAGCATTGTTAAAGATGTCAAAGGAGTCTCATAACAACAAGTTAACTGGTAGGCTTTACTTTCTCCGAAAACGATTTAAGGGGGGGGGTGTTAACATCTGTCTTCAAATAGCCAACGGGTTCCTTGATAAAATAAGACACTTCTTTGACATATACCAGTCTTTTTCTTGCTTTTAACGATATTACTACTCTTTATCATTCATTTTATAAGGGCAACAATTTTCACAAATAAAAGTTTCAATAAAATAAAATCTTGAAGCGAGGGATCGTGTCAAAACCGGAAGTGCTATTGATAAAGCATCTACCCGTTGATAAAGCACAAGTTTATCCAACGGCCTGTATCACCAACACGTATGAGATAAAAAGCAGAGAGCAACAGATCCAAGCGTTGTAAAAACCTTCGATTTACGCCGACGATTTTTTGTCGCTACTTTAGGTATTCATTTCTATTTATTTCGTGCAGTTTAATCTTTCTCGTGCTTTTAGAATGGTATCCTTTAATAATTCATGTATTTTGACTGTTATATTTGACCTTTGTTTACCTTTTAACGGTCCGAAACAGTCCTGTATATAGTTTTGTAATGTCCATTTAAACGAGTTCCATTTTGACGTCCGTAACTACAAACAGCCATTTGTTAGCGTCAAGAGGTAAGTAAATGATCAGGAATTAGAAGTTGAATGTATGATTAATTATTGAATACCATTAAAAATTATTTCCAAAGCTTGGGAAAGTATAAAATACACGAAAAAAATACCCATAGTGAGCGACGAAAAATCGTCGGCGTAAATCGAAGGTTTTTACAACGCTTGGATCTGTAGCTCTCTGCTTTATCTATCCGAATTTTCTCAAGCAGAGAGCTACAGTTCTGCAGCTATAGTTGGCTAAGAATCATCAAACTTTGTCGGTTGATGCAACTTGAGTCTAAGGATACTTGGGGTTGAGGATTCAAATAGAAGTGATATGTTGTACAATTTATTAGAAGAGCGATTCAAGGCCCTTGGGCCTCTTGTAAGGTCAACTGAGTAAACTCGGGGTAACCTATTGCTATCTGTTTTCGTCCGTCGTCGTTCGTCGTGCGTTAACATTTAAACATTTTCAGCTTCTCCTCTGAAACCGCTGAGCCAATTTTGGCATATAGCGAGAAACAAAGTGTGAATTTCATGGTCTCTGTCCCCTGAGGGGTGTGACAAAAACCTCTCAAAATAGTGCAATCTCTAAAAATTTTTTTTTTTTACTACTGGACATCAAGCAGTCAAAATATTGGTACAGTTGTATGATTGTTGTGCATAGTTAAGTTGAAAAAGACAACCTTTTCCAAAATTTTTAATTTCCAGTGTCAAGGGTTCTACTTTTAGGGCGATGCTATAGTGAAAATGCATTAATTCTTTGAAATTCTTCTTCTCTGCTCATGGGCATAAGATAAAATAACTAATTTTTTTATTGCATTGTTATGTTGAGTAAAACTACCTCTTCAAAAATTGTGAATTTCCTGGCCCCAGGGTCAGGGATTTTAGTGCTTTGGCGGGGCTATAAAGATCATATAGGGGAAATGAATTATTTCTATGAAAATCTCCTTTTCTGCGCTTGGGTATTAAACCAATGAATTATGTAAATAGTTTTGAAGAGAAAGGATGCCTCTTTGAGATAGGCTTCTTTTGTTAGGGCGGGGCTCTAATGTTTAAAACACGAATCAATTAAATTACGGGATACTCAGGTGACCTACAAGGCCTGTTGGCCTCCTGTTATTGCTTAAATGAGACTTTTTCAATTTTAACTAACAAAAACAATGAATCTTAACTCATCTGTTTATTTTCTGCACACTATAAATACTTTGTTCAGTGAATTAAGTTGATACTCTGAACAAAGATGCTACCATTGGTTACATGTAATAGAGTTGCAATCGATTATTCTGAACATTCCCGCTAACAGCCACTAAGCAGTATCTTAACATATGAGTGCATAATTCATAATCACCGGTATTTTTTGAAAAAGAGAATCAAATGGATTAACCGATTGTTTTCTCTCCCTGCATTTCCTTATCAAATGCCTGATAAAAATTATGTGTAAAAAATGAAAACAAAAACGTAGCTATAAGAATCAATATAAAACTTGTGAAATATTTATTACAAAATGAGAAAAAAGTTTAGAGCAACAAAAGCGTCAAACAAAGCAGGAAATCCTTCTGCACCCGTCCTAAACGTTCCCTTTGCAGTTTTGAGTGCTATCAATTTTATTTAAGTTTAATAGATCGAGGAGCTAACAAAATATTAACGACAGAGTGAAGCTAGAATAATTTGAACTTGCACGACTGATAAAATGGGAAAGTCCCTTTATTTTCTCCTTTATTTCATTCAGTATATTTGTGCCAATTAACGAGCTTTATTTCTTTTTTGTGCTCTTTCAAAGCTAATTATGTTCAATATTTTTAGACATAATTTAAAGAGGATGGATCCGTCATTTGAGAGTATAAAATGGTTTTATTTATCTACACAAATGACTTAATTAAGAACGAAGTCATTTGTTTTAAATATCTATTGCACTTTGTTTTCTTCAGCCGTTCTGCATAAACAGTTAAACATGTTCAGCTTCTCTCTGGGAACAAGTGAACCAATATCAAGCAATTTTGGCCTATAGCATCTATGGGTGACCCCTTTGACTTCACTGAATCTTTTACAGTTTTGTTCTACACAATATTTTTGTACTCTGGTGGCAGTTAAGGCCTAAGAGCCTCTTGTTCTGAATACAAAGTTTTTAATGTGTGATTCAGTGTTGCTTTTACCATTCTATGGTTTGATGGCTCAGGCATATTTTACTTACCGTGTTAGTAGGCCACGGCTACTTCTCGTATTTAAAACAGATACTTTATAAGAGGTACATAAATTTACATAAAAATCAAGCTTTAAAAGTAAGATTTTTTTTTTTGATTTGCACAGGTAAAATCGTTTTAAGTGCAAAATATGTTAATCATTTAAATTCACTCGTCATGCCTCTGACATTGTTATATCCTTCTAGAATAGATGAAAAACTCTTCAATAGGAACTTTTTTGTATTTCGCAATGTTTTAATATTTTGTTAAAGATTAAATGTTATTGTAAATATTTCATTGTGACATTTTACAGACTATTATAAAGCAAACAAAGAGAGAACGATGTAAATATTTTCAACTATTCCTCTTCAGGTGACGATGCATATATTTGTTTATTATTAATGAATATGTCATATGGTTAATATTGAAAAATCCTTGAACACTGTATTTGACAAAAAGACATTTTGGAAGCCTTATGCTTTTAAATATCCACCGAGAGGATAACCCGATTACATGTATTAACAACATATAATGTTTAAGCGTTGATTTTATTAAGCAGGAATCATGAAAATCTTCAATTATCTTAAAACTGCTTTTATTATCCTTAATATTATTTTATGTTGTCATGGAGATTTGAAAGCTGGATATTCTTCCATACAATATGGCTACAGACTTCTCTACAGAATGATAGAATCTTACGTGAACTATAGCATACTGGACTGTGTTGAAGAGTGCCTGAGAACCAGAAGGTGCAGATCGGTCAATTATTATAAAGGCGCCAAACTTTTGTGAAATAAACTTTAGAAGAAACAAAACTCGACCGAAACTTTACAGAAAATCTTCGGGCTGGTTATACACTGACATAGAGAACTGGGATAAGGTAAATATCTTTGTATTCTCTATCTAGCGAGAGAGGGAGAAAGATGAATTACAGACTGGGGACGGGGTTGAATTTCAATATTGAAAAATACTCTTTACGAAACACTGACTTCTTCAGGAATCTAAGTGTATTTCTTGTGCGATAGTCCACATTATATGATAACCATTAAATTTAATGTTTAAATAAAAACTAGTTATATAAGTTGAGCATTGAACATTTCAAACGTTTAAGTTCCTTTAATTGTGTAATTAAGTAGAGAACACACGGGCGATTATCAACATCAAATGAATACCTATATGACTAAGTACAAAATGTTGAAATCAAATGGTGTACAATGAAGAGCGGATAGGATGTTTTCGACTTGAGCTAATGAACTATGACAATAGCTAATGACCAATATGTTATAAATACGTGACGTTACACGGTTAATGAAAATGCGTAAGAGATCTTCCCCCTTGTCCATACCATTTGTTTTATTTCGTCGAAGATTGATAGATTGAGTGTATGTCGTTTGACGTCCCACAAATTGTTTCACTCACTGGAGACGCCATCACTTGCAGGTGAAGAGCAATAAATTGTGTTCTTTACTCGGCAATAAGGGCCATTGAGCTGTGAGGGATCTTTTTTGTGTCGGCACCTACTCGATGGGATACTTCGGTTGATATGGTCTTATCCGAAGGACCGGTCTCCACGTCAAACAGTTGGATTCGAACCTGCGAGGAAAGGATCGACTCCATACTTCGGAGAGTGAACACGCGCTCTGTCTGAAAACCAGTTCAAACGTGTACGTCATACACATAATTTTTATTTATAATTAATAGCCCCAATGACGAAAACTGATGACAATGACGCCATTAAGATTCGAAGTATCACGGATAACGTCAACGCAGTATCCTTTTCTCTTGTCAAAACCATTTGTTCTTGTTTTATCGTGGAATTTCTCTTGACATTTGCAAAATTTCAATACTTTTCATCTGTTGAACAGGAATTATCTCATTTTACGTCAGTAATTTTTAGGTTCATAATATAATTTTTGTCTGGTTAACAATTTAATAACATTCATTTATGTCAATAATTTTTACTTTTTATTTTTTTCTGTTGAACAAGAATTATATCTCTTTTTTCAATATACATTTTAGATTCTCGCGGGATCTTGTGCAGAATCACCCTGTAAAAACTATGAAAAATGCATCCCCAAACCTTTTGGACAATACGAATGCGTTTTGTCAGGTGAGATTTCAAAGAAATCGTTAAGTATTAAATTTTGAAAGTAAAATAGAAGAAATGTCATTGAAAAATAAAACTGTATTTTTTTAATGCACCTCCCAGCCTCTCTAGGCATACACTCGCTTGAAGTGAATTTTCAGCAATCCAACAAATAATTCTGATCAAGCGATGTAAAACACTTTTAGAGAGATTGAACTATGAGGGAAAGAGGAAAAATTCTACCAAAGGGTCCGCAAAAAATCGCGCCGTAAATTGTACCTGTTTTGCCTTACGGGATCTGTAGAGTTATAGATACATGTAGAGACTTAAACTATGTATAATTCTGCTGCTATAATGCTGTGGAAATGTATTTCTTCTCTTTAATAATCCTGTTTCTGTTTAATACTTAGTGTTGAGCAGATAATTAACTTTTTATTGCATAATACACCCATATGGGTCGAGGAATACAATCTATCTATATTTTTTTTCAGTCAATGAAATAATAAAAAAAAATATTTGAACTTTAAAATAAGTATTAAGGTTCATTATTTGATACTCTGATAATAGAGATAACTCTAAATAACATAAATGTCTATTATTCCTTTATAAAATTCCCAAGTTGAAGGGACTTTTTTGTCTAACTTTGCCCGCAAGCTATGCTATAATTGTTTGTATTTTACTTTTAAATTACATTTCTTTATTGGAAAATCATTAAGGTTCAACCATCATTTTGTATGATTAAGCAGAGGGTTTGTGTACCTAAAGCCCTTTTTTGTTTTGAAAATATTCATTCTCCAATATTTGATTTATTTTACGTGAAGAATCGTGCTTGCGTTAGCAATTGTGTATAAATGTGTACATAAGGATCGTTGAGTAAGATTTAATCGTCGTTCATATAACATAATCGTGCCTGTGAGTTGTCAACAATAACTTCAGCCACAGTTTATATAAGAGAAAATCACTCATTTATTTAATCATGAAAATGTTACAAATTCTTGTAAATATCGGTAAATAGATATTTTGAGCTCTATTTCTTTATATGGGTCAATCAGGACAACTGACGGGCCCAAACCTCATTTTGACCTCATTACCATACAATTTTAATGTGTAGCCTTACAAGGCCGTAACTAGGCTCAAATTTGTAGTGAGGCAAGGGTGCTAGGCACTCCTAGTCACAGACGGGGAAAGGGGTAGGTGACCAACCCAACCTGACACCAAAGCAGTCCCGGAAAGCAGCCCCCGGGACTGTTTTGGGTCTGGGACTGCTCTGGGACCCTGTGGGACTGCTATGGGACCGCTATGGGACTCTTAAAAAGCAGACCCAGCAGTCCCAGCTGTCCCTGGGACTGCTTTCTGGGACTGCTTTTTCCTCGCGTAAAAGAAGTTCTAGTGACATGATAGCTCCCCCCCCTTGTGTATTCTAATTTGCAGACTCCCAGTTGTTTTGTTTACTAGCAGCAGAGAGGAGTTTAAACTATTAAAAAAGCAAGGATTTCTTACAATCTTTTGATAAGAAGAGATTATTATAGTTAATTAATTTTTCAGAGTTTAAATTTCACATATTAGTAAAATTTTTTTTTAATAAAGCTTTTAAGTAAAAAGTCAAAAAATTTTTTATCCCTAAAAATAAACTACAGGTTTATAAAAAAATATCTACATGTAGGTCTATTTTATTTTTTATTGTAAAATTATGTGCACTCAAAATTTGAATGGACACTATTTAAAAATAATCATTATACAGTTAGATATGATTTTTTATTGAAAAGCTTCATGTTTTCAGCACCACTCTAAAAAAGTTATTATCCCATGAAACCCCTAAAATAAAGCCTAACCTTTTATTAACTGACCATGAAATAAAATTATGCTACCATTCTTCCATAACTCAAATATTTGAATAATCATGGGGAATTTATTAATGAATTACCGGTATTTTTTAATTTTAAACAATTATCAAAGAGAACATTGATTTTATAAATAAAGAGATACCGGGAATTGTGATTTATTTCTTTTTTCTTTTGCTTGTGTATACATGTACCTGGCCGATTAATGTTTATTACATGGTATCAACACCCGCAGTTTCAATCGCCTTAGGGCAGAAAATCAGTGCATGCTATTTTGGTATACTATAGCTTTCACGTCATTGAACTGTTGGTCAACAATGACCTTAATTTCCATCTACCGGTATATAATGCAAAAATTAAATTGATTAATAAAATGTGTATGAATTTCTTTAGGATTAATTAATTTTGAACATAATCTGATGGTTCAATTCTGGTGATTTAAAGATGTACATTCTAACATTTACAAATAAAACACTTAAAACTAGTATTATAGAAAAAGAGAAATTAACAATAATTAAATTGACATGTCAGTAAAAATAATCATGACTAAAAAATAATATTTGGCAAAATTAACAAAGAATTTTTTGAAATCCCGATAGTATGGAAATTGGCCATATGATGATGAGATCTTTTAAAGTTTATTTTTACTGGTGGAAAATAATTAATTCACTTTTAATTTTCTGTATAAAAAATAAATGGGAAACAGTATAAATCACAGAAAATAAAGAAATTGAATTATTAATTTAATTCACCCGATAATTGTGATTAAATGTTCATTTTCAATGTTATTCATACATGTACGTGTGAAAGCCCTTTTCCTTCAATAAATAATCATTCAATTTGTTTCTATCGCTCTGTTCATAAATGACCTTCGTATACATGTAAGAAGTCCTGGCATACTACACAGAACCAATTTCTACTGCCTTTTATAGTTCTATTGTTTATTGCAAATCTATTTTTTGTTAGCTCCGCCCATTAAATTAATAAACCCCGCCCACTGGGACTGTGGGACTGCCCCTGGGACCGCTGGGACTGCTGGGACCGCTCTGGGACTGCTGTGGGACTGCTCTGGGACCGCTTTGGGGCTGCTCTGGGACTGCTTTAGCAGTCCCCGAAAGCCGGTCCCGGGACTGTCTGGGACTGCTTTGTGTCAGGTTGGGTCTGGTCGGTACTGTGTCTTACCTGTTGACCAGTGATTGGGGTTTACAGGGGTGGGGGAAACCTGAAACCTGGGTATTAGAAAATAAAAGATTTAATTTTTAAAGTTTTTTGTACGTTTTGAACTGTCACCTGCATGGCACATGCAGTGGTTGAGTGTATGCTGTAAGTCGCAGATTCAGGAGTTGATCCTTACATCATTGGTTCGAATTCCACTGCAAGATTTGAAACCGGTCCTTTGGATGATACCGTAAGAACCGAGGTCCTATGTCACAGTAAGTGATGGCACAAAAATATCTCTCAATTTTCAACTATCTTCAGTAACCCTGAAAGCCCTCTACGAGCAAGTAGTGGTGTCTTATATGAATGAAAAATTCTTAGAAGGGATGTTAAACAATCAAACATCTCACAAAACAAACATTTTGAATCATATTTCACAATGATGCGTTCTTAATGAAAATGAGGCCCTGATGAGATGAACATTTAAAAAATGAAGCAAAAGTTGAAAATTAATTGACATGAAGACCACAATCAGGCACTTGTTTCGTACCGTGTAAATATAGGTGGGG
>NW_026938098.1:0-11539 GCF_032062105.1 Saccostrea cuccullata
TTCGTTATATACATTTTTTTCTGAATTCTGGAATTCTGGATGTAATTGGCATTACAAATTATATCTACCGATGCAAGATAAAATTCGTATATTTTTTTAGATTGTGTAACGACCCTATAAGAATTTTCCAATTATTAGAGAATTTACTATTTTTACGTTTTTGATGGTTAAAGTTTGAAAGGATGCTGCAATTTTAATTTTTAGAAAGCGCGTGATATAAAAAAAAAGTTCGTTCAATATATAATGCAAAATGTCTCTGGATAAATACTGTATAAGGAAAATAAGAAAAGTACGTTTAACATATTATCATAACTTTCAATCCCTCGAGGCATTCCCTGTTACCCTTTACAAGTGTTTTAGGTCTTTGTATCCATGAACAGAAAACCTCATCTTACTCATCTTTAAGAATTCCCAGTGCCATATATGATATTGATTTTCTTAACATTAACTCAAGATTTATGTTGAAATTTATTCAGATGTACCATTGATTAAATACGATGGGTTGTTCGAAAAGTTCATGGACGATGTCAATCTTCGTTTTATTACTATTATTATTATTATTTAGAAATTTAAAATAAGCACATAATAATATGTAAAAACATTTGTTTTGTTGATGTGTGAAGTTTCATTCCATTCGATTTAACTGAAATCAATTTACTTCATTTTAAAATCAACATGTTTTGTACCCGCAAAGCACACTTAAGGGCAATGTTATGTCAAAACATAGCGTTGAGAATTTCTAAAAAAAAAGAAAAAAAAAAAAAAACTATGCTTATACAATTCACACAGTATAATCCAATACCCATTCATTAAATCCTTTTTATAATACTTGACATTTATTATTTAAGTAATGTATAATTTCCTTTGTTGAGGATTTAAATTTTTTTCATTACTTAACTCTGCTTTCACAGGATAAGCAACTCTGAAGTGCCTATGTATTTCCCTGACGTTCCAACTTTATAAAGTTTTTGTTAAGATTTTTACAGTTTAACTTCTTCACAGATTGTCCTCATCCGATACAGAGTCTCTGTCACTCAAATAGTGCCTGTACTATTTGTACACACATGTACAAATCGCAGGTGACATATTTTCTTGATTTCTTCAACATTTTTAGAGTTTATTAAGAAGTTTTCCGGAATAAGACACAAAATTGCATCGTTATCTGCTGCTCCGTGACGTTCTAAAACGTCATCGTTTTTTTCGTTTTCAGTAAGGACTACCTATCTTCTCAAGTTGATTTCTTTTCAACAAAGCAAAATATAAAACCATAATTTGGTATATGAATCGATGTAACAATTCTTAATTTAAAGTGCTATGTTATTTTTCGTTTTGCTCCATTTTACAGAGAATATAACTACAGACATTATTTAGCTTATTGTCCCTAACTAACTAAATTTTAAACTGCTTCGCGATCCGATTTTTGCATTAATAAAATCTTGAAAAAGTTTTGAATAAATCGTAATATTTTGAAAAAAAATTAATACATATCATTTGAATTTATTGTTAAAATATTTTTACCAAATTTGGATAATATATGACGTCAACTAAAAGAGAAATGACAGTTGTCCACGAACTTTTCGAACAACACCGGATTATTGACTAAAAATTTATACATGAGAAGTTGACGATTAGATAGATGAAACATATGGAGATAACGAACAACATTCAAGTTCAAAAGTCCATAAATAATACAAAATAACAGCAGAGGAAACTCAGGACCTTCAAAACATCAGAGGTAGGATTAGCTTCCATGGATGAGTGAACATCCCCAGCTGACCAGTCATACCTGCAGTGTGCTCCTTGTCATGATCGGGAAATAAAAGAAAAAGTCAAGATTTACAATTTTTTTTTGGTGATGTTATTTGCAAATGTCCTGTATAAAGCGTATAGTAAAATATAGTGAAGGCCCACTTAATACAACAAAGAGCAATCTGAGGACACTAATTATGGACATGTAATTTATATCCAACTTGACACTCCAGTTATTTCCATCAAGAAACAGGTCTAGACGAGTTGTGGAAAGTGAAAGAAATTTGCAGGTAATTTTTTTGAATGTGAACAAAATCGTTAAAATGATTTATAAATGTATGTTATATAAAATTAGCCGTATAGGAATCCTTCAGTTTACTATTGTCGGAGTTGGTGCATTTCCCTATAGCTATTTAATGATGAATTAGCAAGACTAATGAATGCAGAAAATCACTTTTTATTCGCAATTACCTTATTTTTGCGTAATGACGCGTCTGCCTGCTCACGAGTGTTTGGGTTTATTTATATCAGTAAAGATTATATAAAACATTAATCTTAGCCCGTGAAAATTTTGTCTTGCTTATAAATGCCGAAAAGCTAGCGCTGGCTTCCGAAAATAGGGCGTCGCAAAATAAAGTGATATACTGTATAGTTGCCCACGTTATCAATTAACAATTTAAGATTCTAAGTAGAATTTGTTTATATACATTGTTGATATATACATATTATATTGTTGATATATACATATTTAATCCATTTATGATTTTTATGTAAAATTAACCCTTATCCATCTCCAACAAAACAGTATTTTAGTTATACATATGTGTATTGATTACTAGTATTTGTAACTATTTTATAGAGCACGTGATATCAAATACATTATTAGTGGTTGTATAAATTAGACAAAAAGGCAAGTATTCCTTTCAAAGAAATGATCTGCATTGGATAAAAAAGTACGCATTCAAATAATTTGAATTCTGATTTCACACATGCTAGTAAGTACATGTACTCTAGTACTCCGTTTGAAGTTAATGGCATGCTCGAGAATGAACAATCTTTGTAATTGTCTTTGGTAACCAGTTAATCTTACAATCCTACTATTCCGATGAGCACTTTTTTCCACCTTTTTACTTGTATTTTTATGTTCCTAAAATAGAAAATTAAGAAAAAATCTCCTGCGTCTTTCAATTCTACATACAGAAATAATTCATTTATCAATATACATGTGTCCTGCGGGACTGGTAACAAAAGAAACTACAGAATTCTCCAAATTTATTTCATATCATGTTCTAATGAGAATATAACGACTAAGCTGTATGAAAAGCGATATGAATCAACTTTGCCATCGTGTGCTGTACTTAGGTGGAATGGATGTGTCTGCAGGCCGCGTGAAGATACTTACTGTACATCTGCAAGGGTACTTCCAAGGGTTACTGTGGTATGCCTTATTCCAAGACTTTATTGCTTGTTGTTTTGTATTCGTTGTATACATTTCTTCTGATTTCAATGAAAATATTCATTATTATTATTAACATCCCCATGCAAGATAACATAATTGGTCTGTTTGTTTGATTGTGTAACACCCCTTTCAGGTTCAAGTTCTTTATTTCATTGTGTCATACGACACATCAGATTAGAGTTGCATAATCAGTCAAACTCATGTGTTTCTTTTAAGATATCTGTATGATACAGAGAAAGATTTCTGAAAATGATGAGTACATGTATATAGCGAAGATATGACAACTACACTGCACTGTAAAGCAAGAAAAGACTGCACAATATAAGTGCCGGAAAGACAGACAAAGGTTGCATCTACCGTTTCGTTGTTTTTCGTGTATGTCAAGGTCACGCCAGTTTCATTTTATTTGTAAACAACATTCAACTGGAGCATGCAAAGGTGAGAAATATGTTCTAACAACTGTTTAAAAAGATTGTGTCAAAATTCCTGGTCAACTTACATTCATTCTTAATATTTGAGACCATAATAGCCATGGTAACTTATTCAACTTTTCTGCGCACGCGTACAATAGGGAGGGGGAAGTAAAGCAATATTTTCGTGCTTGGGCATACTGAAATTTTTTTTGTACTTATATTTTTCCCTATAAAAAAGATTCTTTAGGTTCTGAAACCTGTAATTTTCTGAAACCTAATATTTCAAGAATTGAACAAAATTTACATGGGTCATGCAAAAATTCTACATTTCTCAATTTTCCCTTTCATGCGTCACGGTGTCTCTTTAATAATTTTTAAATTATAGTGAGAATTTACTATTTCCACGTTTTCGAAGGATAAAACTTATAAATTAAACTGTAATTTAAATCTTTTTGAAAATCGATTGAGATTGAAAATCTTGCGAAAGGTGTTTAGGATGATTTTTAATTGTCTTATTAGAATGCATTTTATTGATACGGTAGGGGCGTTTTAATATCCACTGAAGTTAAAAGAGAAAAATAAAAAATCAATGCTATAGTATCGAAATATATTATACATGTTTAAATGCTTCTTTTACATTTATTTACAAAAATCGTATTACATAAGATATATTCTAATAGGCCAATTTGCTATATATTTTTTAAAAGTTATTTCAAAATAAATGAAATAATTTCGAAAGATAGTTTCCTTCTAAATGATGTCAGACAAATAATGCAAACCCTTTTAAGGTAATTCTAAAAAAGTCTAAGTGCTTATTAACGGTCGACGAAAATCAATCATACAAGTTCATTAGAAAAATGTTATCAAAAAGGGAAAGAGAAAAAGATCAAAAGTTTCTTATCCTGATTTCTTTAATGTGTTAATGCACTTTCATTCAGAACTGTCAGTCTGAAAGTTTTCCCAAGTTATAAGGAGAAGAGATGTATAATGCAAAGATTTTTCCATTTTGATGGTCAGTCTAATAAACAGATTGCCATCAAAAAAGGTACGATGGCCAATATGAACCGTCAAATTACAAGTAAGAGTAGCTCTATTATTTATGCAGAATTCTTTGACTCTAATATCATTACCAGTATCATTTTGTACATGTACAGCTTGTCAATGGCAAAACGCATTCAGATATAAATCTGTAAAATTGATGTAAAAATCTGGAGACAAAACACACTTGAGATAACTTAACATTTCTTAGATTTATTTGGAAGACCTCTGTAAACTGAGACGGAGACTGAACAAAAACATGTGTGTCTTTGTTCTCCTTTTCTCCTTTTCTTTCTTTCTTTCTTTTTTTTTTTTTTTTTTTTTTTTTTGATTGAGTGTGGGTAAATACATGTAACTGATGTATGCGAATTCTTTTGATGATGTTTAAAACAACAAGACTTATTTAAATTTTTACGTACATTGTCAGCGCTCTTAACTATCAGACATCATTGAAGGCATATATTGTGAGACGTTTTATTCTGATTTCATTGTAAATCAGCTGTATCTCGTTTACGTATTTCCACAATTTATATTTTGAAAAAGTAATATGGAAACAAGGGCAAAGCATAGAATGAAAAATAAACACATTACTTATGCAGATCATCAAGCGACAGATTTTGATCTGGCGGGAAAAGAAATAGTAAAGATACAGTTAATTGTTTCTTGAATCTTTAACCAGTATTTTGGGGCCTACGAATGAAGGTTAAGGTTTTGTTGTCGTGAACGTTAAAATCAAGAAAACCAAGGGGAATATATAAAAGACACTTGCAAAATATTCTATGATGATAAAATTCAAACTTTGAGATTAAAGATGAAAATAAAAACAATCTCGCTCCATTTTGTGATCAATTGAAGTAAGGTACAAATATTTATTTAACAACTAAAAATGAGGGGAACAGAAAGGAGAAAATAGAATAAAATCAGAGGCATATGTTTTTGTTTTTTTCCATTCTAAGTTTACAAATTATCTTCCCAATAAATCTAAGGAATGTTAAGTAGTATCACTTGTATTTTGTCTTAGGATGTGTATGCACAAATTTATATTACAACTACATATGCGTTTTGCCATTGATAAATTATACATGTTCAAAATGATACTAGTAATACTAGTACTACGAAAGACAAATAATTCTGCGTATATAATAGAGCCATTCTTACTTGTAATTTGACAGCTTACATCAGCAATCGTAAAAAGGGGGCAATCAGAACTTAAACATTGGAATAAATAGGAATTGTCCTTCTAAAAGTATATTTGTATAAAATTGAGAAGCAATCGATTAGTCACTGTTATGCAAAGGAATAAATCAGATACCGTAGATTAGAATGTACTTAAAATAATAAGCACTTCATGGAAAAGATCGAGCCACAAACAGATTATTATCTAAAAAAAAACCATACACACATATCAAAGAGTAGCAAGTTTATTTTCAACTAAACAAATCTTAGAATTTAAATTAGAAAAGTAATGGATAAAAAATAATATTACACAAGAAAAAGGCATTAACCGTCAGAAAAAAAACAAACATTGTCAAATCTTGGAAGTACTCTGTAAAATATTGACCAAAGTTTTAGATTAATATGCATTGTACATTGTACGTATCATGTAATAAATTTGTTAACTAGCAAGTAACACTCAACAAACAATATATTAATCTAAAATAGCAACAACGATCTTGTTATCTTAGAACTTGTAATGAGAATAAGAACATTCACCTTTAAAAAATCATTTATTTCGTACATCAGATAACCATCCAGCATAAAGGGTTAGATTGTTCATCTTTGATTTGACACCCGATGAGAATTACCACCTCAGAGAAAAGCAACAGGATTATAATTATCCCTGTTACCGTAATGTTCTCACAGTTACTACTCAGATATTAGCATCATTATATACATTATATTGTTACGGGAGAAAATAAATAATATGGAAAGGTTTTTATAGCTTAAATTTGCCATTAGAGGAATAGATGCTGCTGACAAAAGAATCATTATTAATCAAAAACTGAAATATAAGGAGATAACGAACATAATTCAAGTTCAAAAGTCCATTCAACAATACAAAATTGGAGCAGAGCAAACACGGAACTCTAAAACATCAAAGGCGGATCAGGTGCCATGGTGGGAGGTAAAATCCCGCAGACTGCACACACCTTACGTGTGTTCCTTGTCATGATCGGTAAATAACGGGAAAATCCTTCGAAAGTTCAGTAATGTACTTTGCATTAAAGAATCTTAATCGCTTAAGAAAGTAAAATTGCAACTTGTAAACCATTTATCCTTTTCCCACTAACATAAGGTTATATTGCCAGTTGACACGGCTTGTATCAGTATCGTCTATGGTTGTTAAGCTTATCTAAAATTGTATTTTTAGAAGGACTATAATTTAACTATACATCTTGATTTGCATCTTGTAATTTTATTTCCTTTTCCAAGGACCAAAAACTTCAGAGTCCTTTTCAGTATTTAAAAGGTGGTCATTCTTTGAAGTTACCATAGCATTGAAAGTGATCTTTTGTACCTTCTTTAGATTTTGTAATAATAAGAAAAATGAGACCTCTAGTCACTGTCAGAGTATTCTCTGTTTAGATATATATTTTATTTAATATGATAAATAATTAATATACAAAATTTCTGGTCAAGTTTTCTTTTTTCACTACATGAACGTAAGACCAAGTGTGGGCGGCATACATTCTTTAAATTATGTAATGCTAAGCCAAGGGATACCTTGGGTACTGTAAGATTTCATTTACAATGTACCTAGCCTATTTCCGGAGCCTCCCATATGATGAGACAATTGGCAATTTTCAAGGATACTGGCATGCTTAGCCAAGGGTAAATATATTCACTACTTTTGTCAACAGCGTCATCTGTAGAATCGTGAAGAGTAAGGAGTTGAGGCTTACGTAGCCGGTTCGAATCCCGATGTGGACGTGGAGACCGGTCCTTCGAATGAGAACCTATAAACCGAGGCCCCGAGTCGCGGTAGGTGCTGTCACTAAAACGATAACATCAATGCTCAATAGCCCTGAATACCGATATTGGTCAAAATTTGCAGCTCTGTCCCACATGCAAGTGTTGGAATATCAAACTGAGTAAAAAATTTTGCAGATGAACGTTTAACAACCAACAAAAATAGCTAATATTCAACTACAAATCTATGTTGAACATTGAAAGTGATTGAGACACTTTACAGAGATTGACATCAAAAAAGCTTTCTTGTCACTGTGTACATTATAAGGTGGGAGTTTGGTCACCTTAATAATGTACGATGTAAAGTGATATTTAGTCCCCTGATAATGTACATGTACAACAATGTGAAAATCGTTATACATCTGCTTAATTCATATAAACAATTTTATGGGACCCTTTGTTCTAAAATTTTAATTTTCTAATTTCGTCACGTTATTATGATACTGATATGATTAGTCTGCATGTTTTTGTCTTTACAAAAGACTTGGTCTAATAATCAATGCGTTAAAATACCTTTTGTCTTCAGTTAGCGACATCAATTCCGATAATTTTTTCTCGCGCTATATTTTTTTACTTTTCTCAAAACCTCATTCAAGTACATTGGTAGTCTTAAATATATCTTTATATTTCTTTGATGTTTCGAATTATTCATGCAATTCATTTATCAATTAAATTGCCTGTTGGTTATATAACTGAAAATTGTAACTTGTGGTACTAAAGGGCCTTGTTCATTCATCTGTTTCAATTTTAAAAAAAATAAAATTAGTTTTTAATGTTCAGTACCTAAGACTTTTAGAAATTCCTCTTTTTCCTGCTTTGATATTTTATTTTAAAATAAATTTTCTTAAAACTGATATGAATGAAAATATAAGCAATGATTGATTGAAGCTTTGTATGATCTATTGAATTTAAAATGCGTTGTGCACTATTGTAAGCGGATTATCCTCTCGACTGTGCTCACAAGGTAATAAATTCATTAATTTTGCAAATATACTTTATGCACCAGAGCCCATTCATGTATCTTCTTCTCCAATATCACAATTGTATTCAGATTTCATTTACAAATCTCGTATATTGCACTAAATTAAAATTTCCTTTTATTTTCTATAAAAATCCGTGAAACAATAAAAAAGAAATTGAGACAAAGATGATTGATCTAAGTGAGAGGCTATCTTTGACCGTAAAGAACATGAAATCGTTTAATTATTTGAAAGAATGTCATCTACAAATAAATCTTATATTTTTTAAAAATGTCAAAAGGATTTAGAGCTAGTTTTTTTTCAATATAAATAGAGACCTTTGAAAATAACTTTGTAAGGAATTATTATTAGCATTAGTGTTTTTTTTAATTTGTGGTATCATGAAAGCATTTTTGTGTCAATTATCATCTTTCCGTTTGGTACAAGGGCTTACCAATATGCTCGACGTTGAATTCGATATCATGTGTTTAGTGTATTTTCCCATTTTTATGCATGAATGATATTGATTGAATTGATCAATTGATTTATTTTTACATAATTATGTGTGCGAAACTTCTAAAAGCATTGTAAATAGTGACCTTTTACAACCCCTGTGATCTTAACCCGACTATGATTGAATTATGGAAGAAATCTTTTCTGTGAAAAAACTAATTAGCGATTTATATTTCATACAAATTGACTTGGGTATATCCATATTATCCGCATCCCAAAGGCAATTCCCATACTAAATTGAATGCAGAATGTCTTGTTCATTCATTGAAGGAATGATTTTAATAGCTCCCAAATTTATAAACTGGGTTGGAAAAATTTTGGCTTTATAAACCGCAATTTTGTTCCTACCAAGTTTATAACGTAATTGTATACGTTTTTTATCTTCTAATGTTATTTTAATTTTGCACTTTCGCTTTAGCAAAAACAATTTGTCAGGAAACAAGGCGGTAGTCTTACGTAGATGTACAATATAGCGTTACTCATCATCTATTATGAATTTAGCAAAATGTCTATTGTAGTATTTGAATAATTTGCTTTTAAGTGCGTTTTGAGACGGTCCCTTAAAAATTCCTGGTGGTAGATTTTCCTTAAACTTGGCATGTGCACTGAAGTCAATGTAAGTTTCATATAATATAAAATCAAAGAGTTTTCACACAATAAAACCCGAGTCGGCTCCCTTAATTTATACAAAATTGAAACATAACGCCGGGCGGATCTATACGTTTGTGATGGTATTCAGTCATTGTAACGCAGGAAACCCAATTCATACAATATCAAGTACTTATCTATCCTACACAAAGATTCCTCACATTATTTGCATAATTGTTGGTTTTCTAATGGAGGTACATATTCTTTCAGTGAAAACTTTAGGAGATGAGAGTATTTTGATGCTCTTTATCTGATTTAGGCATTGAAAATAAAAATAATTAAGTTTTTCATTTCACGTCAGAAGTTGACAAAATAAAACTCCGCCTAAGTTGGCAAAATATGTACATGTAAAAATCAGTCTATGTTGTAAATGATCCTGAGTGCTCAAGTAAAGATATAATTGTCAATTACCATTATAAAGTGAAGTCTCATTAAAATAAAGAAATTTTGAATGAGATGCATCATATCTGAGAACGCTACAAAATAAGTTAAGGCAGATGTGACTGGTAAACAGGAAATGCTTGCTCTGATGTACCTGATGTACAGGTACTTTTAATGTTTTAATGATTCTATATTTGCTCTCCGTCTGATTCTAATTGTTTCCATTGACTTGTTGAGCCTGTTTGCTGTTCGTTATTTTCAAGTTTCAATGGAAAAATAATGACACGTGAAAATGAAGTTTTCATAATCAGGAAAGCCTTTTTTTCTTGAACGAATAAATAAATTACTCCTGATCCAATTTTAGAATTTTACTTCATGCAAGGAACAAGAAATCATTTGAAAATGATAAAACAAAATACATGAATAAAATGAAAATAATCAATGATTTTTCAGAATGACATTATTGATAAGAACTGAAATATGTCTAGTGTTCAGCCTACTTACATACTGGTTGACAACATTTCACAGGTCTGACTGTATAAATAAAAAGAAAAGGAAATACAATAGCATGAAAAACGTTGAACGTTGCTAAAATGGAATTCAATTTTTCGTTCTTAAGCAAAGAATCGTCACTAAAAGAAACGATATGTACTACCATCATTGGAATAGAGGGAAACACAGTAGCGATGAGAGTAGACCGTAACATTTTAAATGCTTTTAACTTCAGGCTCCACCCATTCCAGTATTAGGTTGCTTAGTATTTCTCACAGAACTGGAAGAAGAACAAGGGATTTGTACAGATTTCGTGTTCACAGTTTTATTTCCATGTTGGGTAAAGATAGTGGTGTGACTGAGTGTTCCCTTTGGTTGATCGATTAGTTCGTCCGAACTTGATTGATTTTGTGGGGTTCTTTGATCAGAAGATCCACGTGGGTGAACCGTCAAAAATATACCTTTGGTCGCGCATGGCTGAACTTGATTAATTTTTATTTGCTGACTTTTTGAGTCTGCAATTCCTCGATCGACTTTCGACGAACCCTTTGCAGGTTGAGATGCCATTCGAGTTTTGATTTTGTGGGAAATAAGCAGATACATTATAGACATTATGATGATTTCGAATGCAAAAAGCGTTCTGCTGAACATAAAAATAATTTGATACTACCTTGGAACAACGACAACGCCCCGCATCGTGTTGTCTGTTTCTGTCCATGTAAAATGAACAATGGTAAAAATAGCAGAGTGGACGCACACACCGAAAATCCAAGAAAAATCCATCTTGCTTTCACACTAGTTAAAATAACAAATGCCCTGCTCCATGATGTCTTCAAGGCACAAAAACGTTCAACGCATCTCTATATAAGATGAAGAAAAACGTTATGTCGACAAATGCTGAATGTAGAAAAAATATC